>NC_090394.1:58841229-58997212 GCF_036365525.1 Heterodontus francisci
TCTCACTCTCTCTCACTCTCTCTCGGCCCTGACTCTCACACTCTTTCTCTTGGCCCTTACTCACTCACTCTCTCTCTCGCGGCCCTGACTCACTCTCACTCTCCCTCTCCCTCGCGGTCCTGACGCTCTCGCGCGCTCTCCTCTCGGCCCTGACTCACTCACACTCACACACTCTCTCTCTTGGCCCTGACTCACTCACTCTCGCGGCCCTGTCACTCACTCACACACTCTCTCGCGCTCTCTTGGCCCTGACTCACTCACTCTCGCGGCCCTGTCACTCACTCACACTCTCTCTCTCTCACGGCCCTGTCTCACTCACACTCTCACTCTCTCTCTCTCTCACGGCCCTGACTCACTCACTCGCTCACTCTCTCTCTCTCTCTCTCTTTCTCGCGGCCCTGACTCACTCACTCACACACTCTCTCTCTCTCACGGCCCTGACTCACTCACTCACACTCTCTCTCTCACGGCCCTGACTCACTCACTCACTCTCTCTCTCTCTCTCTCTCACGGCCCTGAATCACTCACTCACACTCTCTCTCTCACGGCCCTGACTCACGCACTCACACACACTCGCGCGCTCTCTCTCTCTCTCTCTCTCTCGCGGCCCTGCCCCACTCACTTTCTCTATCTCTCCCCACCCCACCGCAGCCCAGCCCGACTCATAGGAACAACAGTAGGCCATTCAGCCCGCTTTTCCATTCAATAGGATCATGGCTGATCATCCACTCACTTTATCTCCACCCTCCCCCCCCCTCCCCCATCCCAGCCCAACATTCACTTTCTCAATCTCCCCCCACCCCAGCTCCTGACTCAGTTCTGATGAATGGTCATAAAGACCTGAAATGTTACCTCTGTTTCTCTCTCCACAGATGCTGACAGACCTGGAGTATTTCCAGCACTTTCTGTTTTTATTCCAGATTTTCAGCATCCGCAGTATTTTACTTTTATTACACACTCACTCTCTCCACCCCCTCACTCAATCTCAATGACCCTCTCCTGTGTTTTACATCCACTAAACTGGTACTGGTACCGTTACCCTTCCCCATGCCGCCGATCACTGCACTCCCAAATTCAAAGGCCCACTCCCTGGTTACGGTCACATCAACCAATCCCGCTTCTGTTGCCGCTCGCTGCTCTTCAACCGACCGGCCGGCCGCGCTGCTGGCTACGTCATCGCGTTGCCCCGCCCTCCCGCGGCGCTTTGCTGCGGATCGAAGCGACTGCGCATGCGCCGTTTCGGATCGGAGCGACTGCGCGTGCTCTCAAATAATCTGGTCTTTTGGCGCCAAAAATACTTAATATTAAATATAAAAACAAAGCATTAATGTGCAACTATAGGCAATAGACGGATTTCAAACTGCCGGAAGTGCGCGTTGTAAAATTCCATTTTGCGTATTTATTTATGATATTGAATATGAAAATCAATATTGCACAGTCATCATATTAACGACACTAATAAATACGCTAGGTTGATAGCATAGTGACAGGAGAATTCCAATTTTTCCTTTATATTAAAGCTGGCGCCTCCTATTTTAATTAAAGAGGATAAATGGATAACCTGGATCCTCTATCAATAACTATGAAACTGTCATTAAGGAAATATTAAAAAGAAGTTTGAAGTGACACACTGTCTGATTTTTCCTTCCCTCTCGGAGGCATCAGCCTTTGCTCCACATAGTTGAGATTAGTAACTCTAGTTATGGTATTAAGGGCACCTCCCACAATGCATGATGTCAGATGTTGGTGCTTCAGTGCTCTGCATTGCATATTATTGCTACCATTTTCAAAATGTATAAAAGAGAAATGAGTATGTCACATCTCAGGCTGAAGAATCACACTTGAAGTCATACATTTAACCCGAACAAAGATTTGACAAGCTTTAATAAGAAGACCTGTCGAGTTCTTGCTTACTGCTGCTCACTACTGGAGCATATGTATATCTGACCTTACAACAACCCCCAGGTCAGCTGTTTTCCCCAAAACACTGAGTTCCTTTCAGTTTCACTTCCAAGTACCATATATGCTCTAATACTCACGCCCACACATACAATCATGACAGTCACAGGTGTGGAAATGTCATTTGTCAATGGTGAAATTATATTTACAAAATGTCATTGAAAGAACTGATCGCTATTGCTATTCTACCCTAGTGTTCCAACACTGGGATGATGATGGTGAGACTGAAGCATAACAGAAACATATGTAACAGGCATTTTATTTCACAGGATCATAAAATGGTTACAGCACAAAAGGAGGCCATTTGGCCCATTCTGTCTGGCTCTCTGCAAGAGCAACTCACCTAGTTCCATTCCCCCGCCTTTTCCTCGTAGCCCTGTAATTTATTTCTCTTTTGAAGACCTCAATTGAATCTGCCTCCAGCACACGCTCAGGCAGTGCATTCCAGATCCTAACCACTTGCTGTGTAAAAAAGGTTTTCCACAAGTCACTGTTGCTTTTTTTTGCCAATCACCTTAAATCGGTATCCTCTGGTTCTGGATCCTTCTGCCAATGGAAACAGTTTCTCCATATCTACTCTGTCCAGATCCCTCATGATTTTGAACATCTCTATTAAATCTCCTCTTAATCTTCTCCAAGGTTAACAGCTCCAGCTTCTCCAACCTATCCACATAACTGCAGTTCCTCATCCCTGGAACTATTCTCTTGAATCTTTTCTGCACTCTTTCTAATGTCTTAACATCCTTACTAAAGAGTGGTGCCCTGAACTGAGCATAATACTCCAGTTGCGGCTGAATCAGTGTTTTATACAGGTTTATCATAACTTCCCTACTTTTATACTCTATGTCCCTATTTATAAAGCCCAGGATCCCATATGCTCTCAACCTGGCCTTCAACCTTCAATGATTTGTGCACATATATCCCCAGGTCCCTCTGTTGCTGCACCTGCTTTAAAATTGCACCCTTTAACTTATCTCGCCTCTCTTCATTCTTCCTACCAAAATGAATCGCTTCACAGTTTCTGCATTAAACTTCATCTGCCACTTGTCTGCCGATTCCACCAGCCTGTCTATGTCCTCTTGAAGTTTATCACTATCCTCCTCACAGTTCACAATTCTTCCAAGTTTTGTGTCATCCACAAATCTTGAAATTGTGCCCTGTGCACCCAAATCTAAGTCATTAATATATATTAAGAAAAGCAGGGGTCCTATCACTGACTGCTGGGGAACCCCACTAAATACCTTCCTCCAGTCCGAAAACAAACTGTTTGCAGGCGGCACAGTGGTGCAGTGGTTAGCACTGCAGCCTCACAGCTCCAGCAATCCAGGTTCAGTTCTGTGTACTGCCTGTACAGAGTTTGCAAGTTCTCCCTGTGACCGTGTGGGTTTCTGCCAGGTGCTCTGGTTTCCTCCCACAGCCAAAGACTTGCAGGTTTAATAGGTAAATTGCCCCTAGTGTCAGTAGGAGAATTGAGGGAAGGTGGGGATGTGGTAGAGAATATGGGATTAATGTAGGATTAGTATAAATGGGTGGTTGATGGTCGGTACAGACACGGTGGGCTAAAGGGCCTGTTTCAGTGCTGTATCTCTCTATGAAAACTACTTCAAGTAACAATATATATGTACCAACTAATAGAACTTAGAATAAAATGACAGAAAGGTAAAAGTTAATGAGATCTTCAAGACCCTCATAAACACCAGAAACCAGAGATAAAGTTTTCAAAATCCATTTTATTCAGTTTCTGTAACATCATGGAATCATTCACATCTTGGTATAGACTTTAGCATCTATATGTAAGGTAGGCTTTACAATAGCCAAAATCACACCTTTTAAAGCTGTATAATAAACGTAATCAGAATCCCAAAAAAATTGTAGACTGTCTAATGGTACTGAAGCACGGAACCAATATAAGAACTAATGAATTGCAATGGGTTCAAAGTGAAGGGTTTCCAAAGCCAAGTGTTTTCTGCAGCTGATGAATCTCATCAAGAAGTTGTTTATTTTGAAGGTTTAACTATTCAAAACAAAACATACTCAAATTAGCATTGATACTTATATGTTTCTCCAGTTGACAGTCCACCATTGCTTGAATCTCATGCATTGATTTACACTTATTCCTCAGTTGAATATGCAATAATCCTAAAAGTATGTTTCACATTAAACTGGATACTTAAATCAATTGCTATGTTGCTGTGTTGCAGTATCAGTTCAGTCTCACTAATTCCCCTAATGCTACCCCATTTGGAGTTGGAAGCGCGACTTAATAATATCTTAAAACAGCCTAAGCCACTATAACAGCTTATTAAGTTCCAAGGCAAGGACAGAAATGAGAGTCTGCCGCAATTCCTATTTCTGATGGCATTTTGGGATTCTTTGCATAGCTTGATCCTTAACCAAAACCTCTTACATGGAAAATGTACTGTTAAACTCTTCAGAAATGTGACATTCTAAAATCTGGTCTAATTGAAAACTGAGTTTACAGAAAGCAGCAAATATTTCCGTGTTGTGACTCAAAGGTTCTTCAGCAAATGACATTCCTTCTGCTCATGCCAACTGCTTCCCCGCTCCCCTCCAGCACACACATAGTTTTATTGTTTTCCTTCCAAACCATGCAACAGTCCCTGGCACAGAATGTTGTGGGACTGGGCAACCAAGTAATCTTGTGCCTCTGAAAATGCTTTGAACAAGAGGAAGCTGAGTTGAGTCAAATTTTTCCTCTTTGAAGATGCGCCTTGCCTACATTTGGTGATTCTTCACAAATGCTAAGAAAAAGAACTTGTCATGTGTCGAATCATGGGCAGAAAATTTGTCATATAAATCAGAGGCTCAGCCTGATAGTAAACCAACTCACTGTGCCTCTGGTCTGTAAAATAAGCTTTCCAAGCTAGATTTACATCACAGCTATTAATGCAAATATACTGTCACAATTATTTTATCTTATGGAAACTACCAGTGAATACATAAAGTGCCCAATCACAGGGCTGTAAGCTGAGAATGTTTTTATAACCTGAAAAGTTTTTCCTGGTTAGTGAAGAACTGTATACAGTTCTGGGCACCACATTGCAGAAAGGATACATTGACTTTGGATGGAGTGCAGCACAGATTTACCAGTGTTACCATGCTCTCAAGGGTTAAATTATGAGGAGAAATTACATAAACTAGGCTTCTATTCCCTGGAATAGTGAAGGTTAAGGAGTAATTTGATTGAGGAGTTTAGGAGTTTGAAAGGAATTAATAGGATAGAAAGAAACTTGTTCAGCTGGTGGGACAGTGTAGGACTAGGGGCAAAGCCTTAAACTAAGAAGCAAAGTTAGAAACCACTCCTTCACACAAAGGGTGGTAGAAGTGTGGAACTCTCTCCCATAAAAAGCAGTAGATGCTAACTCAATTAATAATTTTAAATCTGACCGATAGATTTATGCTCGCCACGGGTATTTAAGGGATATGGAGCCAGGACAGATGGATAGATTTAGGATACAGATCAGTAATTATCTCACTGAATGGCGGAACAGGCTTGAAGGGTTGAATGGCCTACTTCTGTTCCTTTGTTACTATCTGTTGCAACCTCTACAACAAACTGTTGCAGCAGGAGGTAAAACAAAACAATGCTAATCTTGAAACAAACCTTTACTGCATATTTATAGGTTTGCTCCGCTTCTAGTTTTCTCCCCGTCTGAAACAATGAAAAATAAATCAAATTAATGTAATCGAGCTCAAGAAGAGCACAGTAAGTGGCAATTTAGACTGGAGCTGCATGCTTCCATTGCAATGTTACCAAAAAATAAACTTGGAGCATCTGATAAAATACAAAATAATTTTTCTGAATAAAACAAATTATATTCATGTCAAGTCTTTAGATATAAAGTGTTACAAGAGTGGATTGAAAATCATCAGTAATGTACACTTACACCAAATCAATTAGCCACTTGCCTTTTTTTAAAGAGCAAGGTTGACTCATTGTTCTACGGAAAAGCACTTAAGACTAGAATTATTCCGATTAAGGGTGTAAGACTCTGAAGAAATATTGACATAATGGGGATAATTTGCACCTTCGCAGCTTGGGTAGTATACTGCTCATTATAGAACTTGCCCATTTTTCATTTCCATTGATTTGAATGGAAGATTATATTTGTGGCAAACGATTTTCAAGATTATATGACGAGATCTTCAGTGGATTGCTGAGAAATAATACTACTCTGTGCTAACAATGAATTATTATATTGTTAAAGCAGAATGAAAGGAGTCAGAAGCCTTGAGTATATTACAATATGCTTTTTTAAACAGCTTGTTTCTTGAATATTAGAAAATATTAGAGAAAGACATCAAACCAATCAACATTTTAATTTTTTAAATGTTTCAGATTCTACTTGCTGTATAAATGTTGAAAATATTAATATGAACGAAAAAAACTCTCTACTATTTTCTCCCTTCCTTTCCTAAAGGTGCTGATATATTGTAAGATACAGTTCCAAGGATGTTGGATGACCCAAGTACCTTATGTTAAATAATCATTTTTATGTTAGCTTGGCTGGTGTGTCTTTTTGTTGGCAGGCTATTATACTGCAGGAGGCACTAGCCAACACAATCCGATCTTCACTCAATGTTCACAAGTGCACTTTCTGACAAGGGACCACCAGAAGGCAATGAGGAATATAAGCATTTTCCTTCCCTAGCTCAGGGGTGCTCAGGCCAAATAAGAAATATTTGTATAGCAACTTTCACATCCTTGGGTTTTAGAGTGGCCCATGGTGAGCAAACATGGCAGTCACTTTGCATAATGCAAGGTCCAAGAAACAGCAATTTAGAAAAATGATCTGTTCTGGTGGCATTAGGTAAGGGAAAAATACTGTCTAGGACCCTGGGGAACTCCATGCTCTGTTTTGAATGGTACTATGGGATCATTTACATCTGGCTGAACATTGCATCAGAAAACAGGCACCCGTAAAAATGCAGCATGATCTCAGTACAGCACTGAAGTGTCAGCCGAAACTATGTGTTCAATTCTGGAATAGGGGCTTGAATCCACCTTCTTAACCAGAAGCAAAATGCCACCACTGAGTCAAACTGACACTAAATTGTAGCTTCTGCTTAACTCTGCTTCTCTCTCCATAGATGTTGCCAGACCTGTTGAGTATTTCCAGCGTTTCTTGTTTTTATTTCAGATTTCCAGCATCCGCAGTATTTTGCTTTTACTAAATTGTAGCAACCTTACTGCCTGAATTCAGCCCACTTAGCACAGACCAAAGATTAAGCCTGGACATTTTTCATCTGTACAACTCAGTAGTAGACCAGCCAGTGCCTTTACCAATTAATTCTTTGGGGGGGAGTGAGATTTGAAGATTTAAGTGGATTAGCATTTGATGAGCAAGATGACATAACTAATTGTATCTGTCACAATTTGAAATTCTTTCCAAGCATAAAAAAGATTTTCAGTACCTTTAAGCACACCATTGTGAGATAGCCCCAGACCTCTGCATTAGTGTTACACAGGATATTTGCTTCACAGAGAGCATCTTCAGCATCTGTCAATTCATTAAGCTGAGTATGTATAGGAAAAAACATGGAGTTAATCTCTTAGTTCTGAACAAGGCATTGCAAAAACACCTATCAAAGTTGAAAGATAACTGGCCTCAACAGTGCTTGGCATCACCTGGAACATGTACTGTAGATGTGCTCAGTACTTTCACAATTCTTTTAAAAAGTTATTTTCCCATTTATTTTTATTAAGTTTCCTTCCAATGTTTAGGTCTCTCATGCACAGTACATCACTGTGCAAGGAACTTCAACACAATTTAATGCTATGCTATTCTGTTTTTTTAAATTACAGTTGTTTTGTACATAAATGCAACAGCTCATTTGCACACAAGGTCCAAGAAATAGCCATCTAGGCTCCACACTCTGGAATTTTCTCCATAATCCACTCCACCTTCCTCTGCTCCTTTATGACTCTCCTTAAAAACTATTTCTTTGACCAAACATTTGGTTGCCCCTATTAATATCGCCTTTGTCTCAGTGTCTATTTTGGTCTGATTATGCCTCTGAGCTGTTTTTCTACGTTAAAGGCACTATATGGACTGGATTTAGTGGAGCCGGCACCAGGCTGAAAAGGCAGTGGGAAGCCCGCCTCAGCCATTGGGAGCACCCCGCCCACCCCGGTTCTATTTAACGGCGCTTGGTCAATTACCTGCTCGGCACAGGGAGCCCTGTTCCTTTAAAGACAGGGATCCTGTTCCCCAGGGCTGCCGGCCAATCAGAGCTCCGGCAGCTCGGTAATATCAGCAGCACCACCAGAAGCGGTGGCCACTGCCAGTACTACAGGAGGCTTGGGACCTGTCAAGCGCTAGAGACCTGGACTAAAGATAAGTGAGGAGGGGTTGCTGGGGCCAGTCCAGCAGGCCCTGGCGATGGGCAGAGGGAGGGTGGGTGCTGAGTGCAGGGGTAGTGGGGTTCAGGGAGGTGGTTGTTGTCTGCGGGGTCCCTCAGTGGACCACAGACTGGCCAAAGAAGGGCCCCCTAAAACCTGCAGGGTGGTTGCTTTGTTTTACTGGGTGACCTCCCCACGTGGCAGACCCCACCTCCAGGAAGAGACCATTAAGTAGCTGATAATAAGCCTTTTAAGGGCCTCAATTGGTTTCTGGGCAGGAAGGCTGTCGTCGGCCTAATCCACCCCTGACTTAATTGTGGTGCTACGGGAAGGCACCCTGCCCCCTGCCCCCTGTCACAATTCTATGCTCCTTCCTGTCTCCTAACCTGTCTCTGGGAGGCCCATTAAATCCAGCCCGATAAATGCCAGTTGTTGTTACTGTGCCAACTTAATATTTGGACAGATGTTTAGTTTAGAATTATGTGAGCTAACAATAGATTTAGTAGGGTTTTTTATTCATTCATGGAATGTGAGCATCACTGGCAAGGCCAGCATTTATTGCCCGTCCCAAATTGCCATTGAGAAGGTGGTGATAAGCCTTCTTGAACCACTACAGTCCATCCGGTGGAGGTACACCCACAGTGCTATTAGGAAGGGAGTTCCTACCATTCTTAGCTCTACCAATTCTCACTGGTCTCTCTCTATTTCACCCACAGCTATTTTAACACCATTCATGGAGCACATGTGTTGCTTATTTGCATCCTGTATGCAGTATTTTGCACTTGTCTGCCATTCATCTGTTCACATACGTACTTTGTCCAACTTACTCTGTAAATTTCTGCCCTGTCTCCTTTGATTCCACTGCCCTTCCATTTCGATATTATTCGCAAATTTTACCAATTTGGAATGATTTTCTGAAATCCAATTCATTGATGTAAATCAGAAATAGAAATTAGCAATGATCCCAACACTGAGCCCAGTCAGTATTTTCCCCAATCGAAAATAATTTCTCGAACAAGTTCTCTTAGCCTACACAAAGGCAAAATACTGCGGATGCTGGAAATCTGATATAAAATCAGCAAATGCTGGAAATAACAGGTCAGGCAACATCTGAGGAGACTGAAACAGAGTTAAGAGGCAGGATTTTATGCTGCCCTTGGAGACAGGAACAGAGGCAGGGAGGCAAACAAAATGGCAAGGGGTGCTGTTCCCACTCCAGGCCAAGTGAGGCCCTTTGGCCACTTAAGGGGCTCTTGTCACCTCCACTCCAAATTTGTAGAGGAGCCCGCATTGCGTGGAAACGCTGCCAGATGAGACCTGTTGGCTTCCTTGTGGGATTGGGAGGCGGCTGTGGGTCCCACCTTTGGGAGCAATCCATGGCCCCCGGAGGGCCTCCCCAGTGGCAATGGCTGCCCCTCAAACGATATCCTCCATCCTTACCAACACCCGCTCCTCCTCACTGGGGCCTCCTGACTGGCCCAAGCAACCCCGACCCACACACCTGTCCCGGGGTCTCCATCTTTGGTAATGCAGGAGGCCTGCAGTACCGGCTGTGGCTACCGCTTCCAGTGGTACTGCCCATACTGCAGAACTGTTGGCCCTCCAGTTGGCCAGCAACTCTGCAGGTGGGCGCTCATCCCTTAAAGGGATGTGTCCCCAACAGTGGACAGTTAATTGGATGCCCGCTGTGAAATTGCACTGGGGATCCGACGGAGGGCCGAGGTGGGATCTTCCCCCAACCTTTTGACCCACCACCAGGACGTCACTGGAATAAAATCTGACCAACCATTTCAGGTTAATGGCCTTTCATCAGGAAAAGTCATTTACCTGAAACGTTGAATAGGATTTTGCCTTTGAAGTCGGGAAACCAATGTTGGGACCATTTCCGGGTCCCGACCCCACCAGGGGGTGAGGAGTAGTCACAGCCCGAAAGTATCGCAGAGACGGGCTTCTAATTGGCTGGAGGGCGGGTAGGTGCAGGGTGGATGCGGAACTCTGCAAATGCGGGCCCAATTTAAAGGCATCATGGCAGCCATTACTTCGGATCCGTTTGAAAGTAAAATGCAAGGACCAGGGAGTCAGGAGGACAGGCAGAGGCCTGGCAGCCAGGGCAGGGTTGCCCTTCGCCTTTCAGACCTCAAGATTCCCCTGGAGGCTGTGAAGGAGAGGAGGAAGGTCCTCTTTCAGGAGGATGGAAGAAGGCCACCCAGCCAAACAAACCTGGCATGGCTGAAATAGTCTGGAGGCACTGGGTCCAGTGCTGGAAAAAGTTCAATGATATTCTTCACTCTGGCAAGGGGAGTGTAATGCCAGACCCTGATGACAGTCCTCTGGGTATTCAGCCTTCAGCAGTCACACCAGCTGAGGAGCCTGAGGGTGCATGCTGCTTCTGAACATGGGAATAATATGTTCTCAGGGTACTTACTGAGCTCAGAGCCCTAGCGCTGTTGAGGACTTGCCAGCACTGATACCTGCAACTTCTTATGTATATGAGCTGCTGCCATGGGTCAGAGAGGCCAGCAGTGCCTAATCTCTCTCTTTTGTCCTTGCAGGAGAAAAAGGCACACAATGCAAGCAAGAGGGCTCTGACAGGGTTTTGAGTGCATGAGCTCCTCCATTAAGTGACTGGCCAACCTCATGGCGAATCACGTGCGGCAGCATTTGGAATGGATGCAGGAGTAGCACACTGACATTGCACAGATAGCATGCAAAGCTCTGTAGCAATGATCATTCAGTGGTGCCGATGGTGCAAAGATGGTTGGAATGGATGCAATTTGCGCCCAACTGGTGCTCCACTCCAGCCATCTGGACAGCCATCCAACGGAGTCACTGAGGAGAATGAGGGTGCTACAGGTCATCATCATCAGCCTCCTTGGCCCCTCTGACTGAGGGGCTATCTATGTAACAGGGCCCTGTGATGGAGGCTGCCCCTGCATTGACACAGGTGCAGCAGCCTCTGGAGGTGCCCTTTTGAAAAGATTCAGATTGTTGCATTGAAACAGTAATTTTCATTAATCATAAAAGATCAGGGCACATTATTGATCAAACTATACTTAAAGATGGTGACGGTGTTAAAAGTGGTAGCTTGGGAGTAGGCTCTTACAGAGCATAAACATTGACCTGAACCTGTTGGTCCAAATGGCCTGTTTCTGTGCTATAAATATTATATATTACTTCATATGAAACAACGAGGGTGAGCACAGACTAATAAAACTATCAGTAATTTAAAAGCCCTGTAAATTATACCGCTATGTGTATCTCAGCCGCAAGCAGAGACATGCAAGCAGGCTGCCTCCACCTCATCCGAGGCCACAAGGGGAATACCGTGTAGAAGTGGCTGAGAATGGAGGCCACCCCATCGGGCAGAGCACTGAGTGGTTCACTGGGGTTTGCTTCACCTGTAAATGTGCACTTAGTAACTTTTGGAAGACCCTGTAAATATTGACACATGACACCAGACATGTGAGCTTCCATTCTTTAATGGCGAAATTGCAAAGGAGGGAAGAAGTGGTGAAGGGAAGCAAGGGTCTTTGAACGTGGACAGCGATACCCCTGGACAGATCTGCATCATTCATTAGCGGTAAGAATGGATCCATTCAAGGCTGCGTTTTCAATGGAAGTGTTCTTACAGGCAGCTCAAAGTTTTTTTTTATTCATTCATGGGATGTGGGTGTCGCTGGCCAGGCCAGCATTTATTGCCAATCCCTAATTGCCCTTGAGAAGGTGGTGGTGAGCTGCCTTCTTGAACCACTGCAATCCATTTGGGGTAGGTATACCCACAGTGCTGTCAGGAAGGGAGATCCCCCAGCGACAGTGAAGGAACGGCGATATAGTTCCAAGTCAAGATGGTGTGTGGATTGGAGGGGAACTTGCAGGTGGTGGTGTTCCCATGCATTTGCTGCCCTTGTCCTTCTAGTTGGTAGAGGTTGCGGGTTTGGAAGGTGCTGTCTAAGGAGCCTTGGTGCATTGCTGCAGTGCATCTTGTAGATGGTGCACACTGTTGCCACTGTGCATCGGTGGTGGAGGGAGTGAATGTTTGTAGATGGGGTGCCAATCAAGCAGGCTGCTTTGTTCTGGATGGTGTCGAGTTTCTTGAGTGTTGTTGGAGCTGCACCCATCCAAGCAAGTGGAGAGTACTCTAACACACTCCTGACTTGTGCCTTGTAGATTGTGGACAGGCTTTGGGGAGTCAGGAGGTGAGTTACTCGCTACCGTATTCCTAGCCTCTGACCTGCTCTTGTAGCCATGGTATTTATATGGCTACTCCAGTTCAGTTTCTGGTCAATGGTAGCCCCCAGGATGTTGATAGTGGGGGATTCAGCGATGGTAATGCCGTTGAATGTCAAGGGGAGATGGTTAGATTCTCTCTTGTTGGAGATGTCATTGCCTGGCACTTGTGTGCCGCGAATGTTACTTGCCACTTATCAGCCCAAGCCTGGATATTGTCCAGGTCTTGCTGCATTTCTACACGGACTGCTTCAGTATCTGAGGAGTCACGAATGATGCTGAACATTGTGCAATCATCAGCGAACATCCCCACTTCTGACCTTATGATTGAAGGAAGGTCATTGATGAAGCAGCTGAAGATGGTTGGGCCTAGGACACTACCCTGAGGAATTCCTGCAGTGATGTCCTGGAGCTTAGATGATTGACCTCCAACAACCACAACCATCTTCCTTTGCGCTAGGTATGACCCCAGCCAGCAGAAGGTTTTCCCCCTGATTCCCATTGACCTCAGTTTTGCTCAGGCTCCTTGATGCAATACTCGGTCAAATGCTGCCTTGATGTCAAGGGCAGTCACTCTCACCTCACCTCTTGAGTTCAGCTCTTTTGTCCATGTTTGAACCAAGGCTGTAATGAGGTTAGGAGCTGAGTGGCCCTGGCGGAACCCAAACTGAGCATCACTGAGCAGGTTATTGCTAAGCAAGTGCTGCTTAATGGCACTGTTGATGACACCTTCCATCACTTTACTGATGATTGAGAGTAGGCTGATGGGGCCTAGATATGCCATCCTCCTGGGTTACAAGGACTTAGCTGAAACGTGCCTGGATCAGATAGTCCCCAACGTTGATGGTATCCTGACGAGACCCTCAAGTCATGCAGCGAGTCTGGCCACTTCCCTGTTCTGCATCTTCATCCTAATCTTCCACCTCCTGCTCCTCCTCTTCCTCCAATGAGCTGTGTCATTCAAGGGCCTCACTTTCTTCAAGGTCCACTACTCTCTAGAGGGCCATTTTATGGAGAGTGCAGTAAACCACCACAACGTGCAACACCCTCGCAGCAGTGTCCTCCAGGGCACTCCCTGACCGGTTCCTGCACTGCCCGAGTGCGTACAGACCATTCTCCCCACAGTCTCTACAAACCCAATGGCACCTATGTGTCAATGGCTGAGTGTCCCTCTCAGCCATGCTTCCTCTTATGGGCCCACGTAATATCATGCTGCGGCCAAGACTGGCTCCCTGCTGAGTTGCTGCCTCAATGCACCTGGTCTGTTCCTGATCCAGCGTGCAACCCATGCACCCCACCAAATTTCCAAAGTGGCCCTTAATAAGCTGACAATGAGCTCGTTACAGGATTAATTGGCCTCATTCCCAAAGCAGGCGGGTTTCCAGGACCCACCTTCCCCCGTCCTGAGGAAAATCGCCAGCGGCAGGAACGATGACATAAAACTGGCATGCTGGCTGGCAGCGCTAATTTTCGTGCCCCCCCCCCCAACCTCCATGCCTGCCCCAATGGGTAACTAAAAATCCTGCCCATTAACTCTGTTTCTCTCTCCACAGATGCTGCCTGGCCTGCGGAATATTTTCAGCATTTTCTGTCAACTCTTACCCTATAGCAGGCTATGCCAACTCCTAGCCAGGACAGACAGGATGGTGCTCTCTGGGAGGCAAAGAGGTAGGTAGATTTGGCTGATTTGTACTGAAAAAACACATTAGAAACAACAATCAGATGGTTTATAAATATAAATAAACTGTCAATATAAATAAGGCCCCTCTGTAACACAGATAGTGCCTGGTTTCCAATATGCCTGGCGTAATTAGGCTTTTTCGTGGTGACCACTCATCGTGTAATTTACTGCAGTGGAATATGGTACTGAGCCTCAAATTTTGGAAGAGGTATGGTGCATGAGAGGATTTAGAGGTTACAAAGGTGGAATCAAAGGTTACGCATCCTTAGAGATAAATAGCTCTTCTTAACAAATTTCAATTTAACCACTGGATTGAGTTCTATGTGGTGCTCAGATTTTCCAAGTTCCTTTAACAAATGTGGATACATCAAGCTTTTGCAAATCCATTCAAAGAAATGTGCGAGGCACTGAGCTGAGCCCCGGCAAACCTGGGCTCCAAGGAGGCAGTACAACTGGTTACATATCAGGACAGTTGGTGGTAATGCACTCAAAACCTGCACACAAAAGTAGTGGAACATTCAATATATTTGTTGGAGGGTATGCAGGAGCACTGGTTAATAATAACCTCTCAACTAATAGGACAGGAAGGGCTGAAAATGTATCACTGGGGTGGGTGGATGGGGCCAAATCTGAAAAGATTCCTTGCGGGGACAGAAAACTGAAGGGAGGCAGGATGTGGAGGAGCAAGGTCAGTGTCGCTTGGGTGAGAGGCTGGATCAAAGGCAGAAGGAAAACTGTGAGTGATGCAGAAAGAGCAATTGGTCTTCATACTGAAACCAGTACATGGCTGTGGCAGACACTAAGAGGGGACCAGACAAAAACCGACAGTGAATATCAGAAGAAGGCGCACCCACTTGGGCTCCAAGGAGGCAGTACAACAGGTTACATATCAGGACAGTTGGTGGTAATGCACTCAAAACCTGCACACAAAAGTAGTGGAACATTCGATATATTTGTTGGAGGGTATTCAGGAGCACTCAGGAAAATGTATATGCATTATTAGGGTGCAGAATTAGATCCAATACAATAATCATTTTTATTTAGCTGTCAGTCAAAATTCTTTACTAAAATAAAAGCAAAATACTGCGGATGCTGGAAATCTGAAATAAAAACAAGAAATGCTGGAAATACTCAGCAGGTCTGGCAGCATCTGTAGAGGGAGAAGCAGAGTTAACGTTTCGGGTGCCAGTTCCGAAGAAGGGTCACTGACCCGAAACATTAACTCTGCTTCTCCCTCTACAGATGCTGCCAGACCTGCTGAGTATTTCCAGCATTTCTTGTTTTTAAATCAAAATTCTTTGGTGGGCTACGATTGGGAGACGTGTTGTAGCCGTAGTCCCAAAGAACCATTGGCATCTTTCTGCATTACAGAGAGACAGTTGGTAATGTATAGCTTGAGGGGTACCACTCAAGTGTGGGGCAAGGTGAGAAAGCAGGTCTCAATGAACTACCACAGCCAGTACAGGGACTGAACCCGCAATGTCTTTCTGCATTCCATTCCAGCCGACTGAGCTAACCAATCCCCAATTGGAGGGTGGCGGGGGCGGAGGGGGATGGGGGTGGGGGGAGTGGAAGTGACATATCAGAGGCCCTACAAAAAGAACAGTGTGTTCTCTACATTTTTCAGCTACAGAATGTCCTTGGGTTCCAAATAAAAAATCAGAATAAATTATTTACTTCTTTGTAGTTACTTACTGTTACTCTGACATCCTGAACATTATGCCTATGTGGCTGTATATTTAAGGAAGAATTGTGCCCAACCACCTAAAAGGTCTGAATACTGTATCAGCACTCATTTTTGTCACTATTTTTATGTGATGGGCAGACATAATTGGTACTGCAAGTACTTGTGGACACTTCTAAAATGGAATTTCCCATAAACATTGCATAATGGAGGTGTTTTCAATGCATTTTGAATTGCAATGTTGCAAGCTACCCATCAATGTTAATACGTAATAGATAGGTTGTTGTGTTGCCTTCCAGTAATCTACAGCAGATTAGATTCTTATAAATTACTATGATTGCATGACAAATTTAATCCTTTAGCAAAGTCATAAGTAAGATAAACGTTATTTTTAATTATGTTTTAATTAACAAGTTACTAAATTAAATGTTATTTTTAATACTGCTTTATATATTGGAAGAAAGGTATCATGAGAGTAACTAAGATGAAATCATTTCTTTCCAGCTTCAAATGACAATTACATGGGAAAATAAATAATTAAAAATGCCATCTGAACCCTTCAGTGAGATCGTTTTCTTTTAATGATTCCCACTCATGTATATTTTCTGTGAAATCAAAATAATTACTAAACTGTCCTTACTGATTGAATCTTTTCTTCCTGAATCTTTTCTTCCTGCAGATAGATGGAGCCTAGTCTTAAGCAGATGGAGTGCATGTCAAATGCATCATTCACATAACATATGGCACGTTCAAAATATTCCTTCGCCTTGGTGTAGTTTTTTTTCATATAGTTTAGATGTCCCAGCAAAGCCCATAGATCTGGATTCTGAAACAGCAAAGTTGTCAGGAAATTCAGACTTCAGCTTCCAGTGCAAGAGAACAGAAGATTATTAATGAAAAATGGTTGGTTTTCTATAAAATAAACAATTAAGATATATTAGAAACTGCAGACTTCCAAGTTATTTACTAGTATCATAGGCCTGGATTTTGCAGTAGTAATGATGGTGAAACTGTCAGTGTTCGCTGTCATTACTCCTCTGAAACTGACAGCAACTACTAGAGTCTGTATTTGCGCAGTTTAACACGGATATCCAGATGTTGCTGTCAGTGATTTTATACTTCTTGATGGAGTGTGTTGTTGATGTCTCCCTAGAGTACAAACAAGTATGTCACTGAACCAATGAGAACTTGCCTTTCTATACTATTAGTCTTGTTGCTGAAAACCTGTGGAGAATTACACCTTGTTGAATGAGGTATAACTGGGTTTTTAGCAGTGTACTAAGTTCATAATTACTGCTGAACAGCATCAATGGCTCTGAAAAACTAATTTTATATGTGTGGAATGTCAAATCTCTCCATTATGATAAACATACGAACTAGAAACAGGAGTAGGTTATTCAGCCCCTCATGCCTGCTCCACCATTCTATGGCTGATCTGTTTGTGGACTCAACTCCACTTTCCTGCCTCCCCCGATACCCTTTGACTCCTTTGTTTGTCAAGAATCTGTCTACCTCTGTCTTAAAAACATTCAATGAACCTGCCTCCACCACTCTCTGGAGAAGAGTTCCACAGACTCACAACCCTCTGAGAGAAAAAAAATTCTCCTCATCTCTGTCTTAAATGGGAGACCCCTTATTTTTAAACTGTGCCCCCCTAGTTTTTGTCTTTCCTACAAGGGGAAGCATCCTTTCGACATCCACCCTGTCAAGTCCCCTCAGGATCTTATATGTTTCAATAAGATCACCTCTCATCCTTCTAAACTCCAATGAATACAGAGCCAACCTGTCCAACCTTTCCTCATTAGATAACCCTCTCATCCCAGGAATCAGTCGAGTGACCCTTCCCTGAACTGCTTCCAATGCAATTTTATCCTTTCTTAAGGAGACCAATACTATACACAATACTCTAGATATGGTTTCACCAATGCCCTGTACAACTGTAGCAAAACATCTCTACTTTTATATTCCATTCCCCTTGCAATAAACAACAATGCATTTGCCTTCTTAATCACTTGCTGTACCTGCATACTAACCTTTTGTATTTTGTTTACTAGGACACCCAGATCCCTCTGCATCTCAGAGTACTGCAACATCTCTGCATTTTAATAATATGTTGCTTTTCTATTTTTCTGGCCAAAGTGAATAAGTTCACTCTTTCCCACATTATACTCCATCTGCCAAATCTTTGCCCACTCACTTAACCTATCTATATCCCTTTGCAGAATCCTTACGTCCTCTTCACAACTTACTCTCCTAACTTTGTGTCATCAACAAATTTAGCAATTTAAAAATTCCACATATTTTTAAAAAGTTTGCTTATGATATTTCATTTTCTACCTTAACCCCATCTCATAATATTTATTTTGATCTCTGTAAAATGATTGTTAAAAAATGAAGGATAGTCAGTGCTTTTAACTTCCTGGTTTGCTGTCTGTGAGAATACTTCAATGTGAGTGGCTGCTTATCCTGCTTGATGGCATCACTGTTGCTGAATGCTTGGAGATCCCCTTTGACTTGGAGTCAGATTCAAACTAATGATGGCAAAGGGGAAATCTATGCCACAGAGATTGCTATATATTTGTGGACAGCCTTCTTCAATGTCAGCCACGAGTGCCCTGCTTCGTTGCCGATTGCAAAATCCAGGCCATAGTTTCTGCCCACTCTTCAGCGTATGCATTATTTATCTAACTTCATTTGATTTATACCACAATTTGGTCTTAGATGTTGCTGTTGACCTCCAGTTCCTCAGAGGTCATGCTACGTCTGAGAAATCGTATAAGGTTGAAATATGTACCCTGCAAACAAACCAACAGTTCTCAAAGCATACATGTAGAAGAAAGTTTAATAAAATAAAGTTCACTTTTAACCAGTAAACAATTTAACCAGAAATTAACTATACAAGCAACCCTAAGATTAAAATGTTTGTATATATTTTAAAATATTGACCCTAAAAGCAAGGATAATCCCTTGCTACTTTGCTACTGAAATAGTCTGGAACATCAGGGGCATTTCCAAATGCAACAAAGGTGGTTAGAACATACAAGGAACACCAGTAATTATATAGATGGTTAGTATTCTTACAGCATTCTGTCTACTGTGCTTTATTTTCTGTCCTTATAAGAAAGAAAATGGATGACAAAGGTCTCAGTAGAAAATCAGAGCACACCTCCAAAGGACTTCGCTCAGTTTTGCACAGCATGAATAAGTTAGACCATCTATTTGTACTGTTGACTTCCTCATACTTTGAAATTACCTTATACTCCACATAAATGGAGTAGATCCAGTTGGCCAACAATTGAGACAATAGTAAAATCTTAACAACTTCAAGAGGACAGACAGGTTGGTGGAATGGGAAGATACGTGGCAGATGAAATTTAATGTGGAGAAGTGTGAAATGATACATTAGGAAGAATGAGGAAAAGCAATATAAAATAAGGGATACAATTCCAAAGGGGATGCAGAGACAAAGGGATCTGGGGGTATATGTGCACAAATCATTGCAGTTGGCAGGGCAGGTTGAGACAGCAGTAAATAAGGCCTATGGGATCCTGGGTTTGATAAATAGAAGCATAGAGTACAAAAGCAAGGAAGTTACAGTGAACCTTTATTGATTGGCACCCCATCAATAAACATTCACTCCCTCCATCACTGATGCACAGTGGCAGCAGTGTGTACCATCTACAAGATGCACCACAGCAACGCACCAAGGCTCCTTAGACAGCACCTTCCAAACCCGCGACCTCTACCATCTAGCAAGGCAAGGCAGCAAATGCATGGGAATACCACCACCTGCAAGTTCTCCTCCAAATCACACACCATCCTGACTTGGAACTATATCGCTGTTCCTTCAATGTCGCTGGGTCAAAATCCTGGAACTCCCTGTTGTGGATACATGTATGCACAGTAATACTATTTTATGATATGAAGTCCAGTGTTCTGAAGCATATATTCTTTGTTTGGCTTTTGTGTTTGACAGGCTGTTTTGACGTCCGCTTGTAACAGGAGACACAGTTCATTCAAAGCCTCTTCAAAGAAATGTCACCTCTTTAAGTAGACCTCTTCTGATAAATTCATAAGGAACATGGTGGTCTATAGACTCTGGAAGGAGGCTACTTCAGAGTTCTCTTTTTGTCCTTTAGTGTAGCCTTATCCCTTGTGCCTCTCTCATTTTCTCTTCCTCCTGCTCATGTTCTGCCTTACATAAGGACATGTATGGGAATGGCTATTATGCACCACATGGTCAGAGCTCCATGACAGAGGGTGGGGAAGAAAAAGATTTCCCTGTCTGACACTGCTGAAAGGCAGTGCATAGAATCCTGACTTCACAGTACAGCTGAGAAAATGTTTTTCTCATTGTTTTAGTCAAAGATGATATTTTAGACAAAAACTGCGCAGCCTGTGACATAATCACTGCTCTGGTTTGTCAAGTCATGCGGAAAACTTATCCGGCTTTATTAAGTTCAGTATTGTAGTACAATTCTGGCATAAATAATAGAAATTCTGCGATAGCAGGTTTTATCTTCATTATCTTGCCATTTATGTACCTGCAATACTTTGGGATCAGGTGCATCTTATGCTGGCACTCAGTTTCACCAAACTTTAGTGTGTATTTTAGAAAAGGCGTGACCCTTGCAGATCTGCCTTTCACCCCGAATTTTGGCTTCTCTACATTGGATATGCCATTTTTGCTCTCAAAAGATGTAGAATTTCGAGCCCAGAATCTCAAGTTCTTTGTCCCCCACAACCCATACCCTCCCCACAACCAGTTTTGTTTTCTCTCCAGAAAGCTGTGATTTATGTAGAGATTATGGTTCCATGGGCACTGTCAGCTCTCCAGTACCTTACCTGAATGATCATTCTTCATGTGACAAGGTCCCACATGGCAGACTGGTCACAAAAATAAAATCCCATGGGATTTAGTTAAATGCAGCCAACCAAATTGGCTCAGTGGCAGGAAACAAAGGGTAATTGTTGATGGCTGTTTTAGCAACTGGAGGGCTGTTTCCAGTGGTGTTCCACAGGGCTCAGTACTGGGTCCCCTGCTTTTTGTGGTTAGAAAGGGAGTTTTCAAGAAGTCAAAAAAATTACTATTGTTCCGATTCCTGATTTTGTGGTATATATAAATAATTTGGACGTAAATGTAGGGGGCATGATCAAGAAGTTTGCAGACAACACAAAGATTGGCCGTGTGGTAGATAGCGAGGAGGACAGCTGTCGGCTGTAGGAAGATATTGATGGTCTGGTCAGATGGGCAGAAAAGTGGCAAATGGAATTCAACCTGGAGAAGTGTGAGGTGATGCATTTGGGGAGGTCAAACAAGGCAAAGGAATCCACGATTAATGGGAAAATACTCAGAAGTGTAAAGAAAGTTAGGGACCTTGGAGTGAATGTCCACAGATCCCTGAATGTAGCAGGACAGGTCGATAAGGTGGTTAAGAAGGCATGTGGAATCCTTTCCTTATAAGAGCAGGGAGGGTAGGCTGGAACTGTATAAGTCATTGGTTAGGCCACAACTTGAGTACTGTGTGCAGTTCTGGTCACCTCATTACAGAAAGGATGTAATTGCACTAGAGAGGGTACAGAGGAGATTTACAAGGATGTTGCCAGGACTGGAAAAATGCAGCTATGAGGAAAGATTGGATAGGCTGGGGTTGTTCTCCTTGGAACAGAGAAGGCTGAGGGGAGATCTGATTGAAATGTACAAAATTTTGAGAGGCCTGGATAGAGTGGAGGTAAAGGGTCTATTCACCTTAGCAGAGAGGTCAGTGAGGGGGCATAGATTTAAAGTGATTGATAGAAAAATTAGAGGGGAGATGAGGAAAAACCTTTTCACATAGATGGTGGTGGGGATTTGGAACTCACTGCGTGAAAGGGTAGTTGAGGCAGGGACCCTCAACTCATTCAAAAGGAATCTGGATATGCACCTTAAGTGCTGTAATCTGGAGGGCTACAGACCAAATGCTGGAAGGTGGGATTAGAATAGGTGGATCGTTGTTCGGCCGGCACAGACATGATGGACCAAGTGGCCTCTTTCTGTGCCTTAAACTTTCTATGATTCTACGTCATACAGCCATAGATTCATAGAGTCATTTACGGCACAGACATGCAGAGTATGCAACAGATGCCACTATGCACCAATCAGGAATAGGAACAATAGTAATTTTTTTGACTTCTTGCCTGGCAATACTGAAACTACTCTTGGCATTCCAAAAGTACCCTGGTATATTGCACCATGTATTTACCCATTGAGAATTTGGGCTATTTGAATGGCTTATTGCTATATGAAAACTCCACACTTCCTTTAACATGTCGGCTGGAATTCAATTCCATGATCCTGCTTGAAATTTGATATGAGATCTACCATTCAGCCAGGATCTTCCTCCCCCAACCTCCACTGGCACCACTGCTGGCCAGTCTTTCCTAGGGAGGTGGTGGTGCAGTGGTAATGTCACTAGATTAAACTTCTAGACCTCAAGCTAATGTTCTGGGGACATGGGTTCAAATCCACCATGGCAGATAAATTAAAAGCTAGTCTAATGGTGACCATTGTTGATTGTTGTAAAAACTAATCTAGTTCACTACTGTCCTTCAGGAAAGGAAATCTGCTCTCCTTACCTGGTCTGGCCTTCATATGACTCCAGATCCACAGCAATGTGGTTGACTCTAAAATGGCCTAGCAAGCCACTCAGTTCAAAGCCAATTATCGATGTGTTTTGCCAATGCCCATATCCCACAAATAAATAAAAAATCCAAAGCATTGTTTGGAAGGTGTGGTAGGTCCCAAGAAGCAGCAATAAAAGCCCTGATGGAGGGACAGGGGTCTTTATAGCAGCCTCCTCTAACAAAGTACATTCCATCTGACATGGCTTATATTTTTGGGTTCAGATCATTACCATAGACCCAATGTTCCCTTAGATCCACTCCTTGGTAAGGTCCTATAACCAGAAGCATTGGAGACAACGACCATCAGCTGTGGAGTCTGTCCAAGAACAGACAGAAGACTTGCAGCCAGCAATATCCTGCAGTGCTACCTAGGGCAGGGCCTTCATCCCAAAAGGGAACGGCAATGGGTGCGTAATTTCACGTCGCCAGCTGGCATGCCAGTTTGCTGGCACCAGACTACCCGAGCCATTTTCTGAAAACCAGATTGAGGATGAAATGGCTACCTGTCCGCAAGCGCCAGGTAGCATGTTCAGCTAATTCAGAGGCCAATTAAGGCCAATGATCAGAAGTCGAGTGGAATTTTCTAGTTGGCCTGCAGGCTCCCCGTGGTGGCAACATGGCAGCTACCTCCAACAGCAGACTGCAGCTCCTTCTGTGCTGGAGGGCCTTCTATTGATCCTCCAACTTCAAAAGCCCGCCCGCTGTCCTTAATTGGATGGCCAGTGTGCACTCTGGTCAGTAATTGGACAACTGAGGTAAAATTCATGTCTAAAGGCCTCAAAATGACTATGACATGGTGTGGGGTCACGACCCAAAAGCAAGATCCTGTCCCTAATCTCTCTCTTTCTGAGGGTTGCTAATCATGACTCACGCGATGAGATCCTTATGGGACAAAGCAAAGAAACAGGCCCCAAGAACTACCTGAGCCTGTATGGGGGATTGAACCTGTGTTGGCATTATTTTGCATCACACTTTAGCCAAGTAAGCTAACCAACTCCTGCCCCTAACCTCAACCTCCGAAAACATACATGCTGCTGGATGTTTTAAGGGAGAAATCTGGTGATTGTGCCAAAGCTTTTCACAGCACCAGCAGGAAGCAAGATGTCAAAGGAGAGCTGGAAGCCTGTGTTGTGATATGTATTTGTTAGTATGTTAAATATTATCATTTAAATATATGTTTATGCTAATATGTGTGCCATCACAGGAAGTAATGCAATGTCATGTGATTCAGTTCTCTTGCACAGCCAGTTAGCATGTGTTAGCTGAAGCAACAAGAAGCCTCCATTAAAGATCTATGTTCAACCTTTATGCCTGCTCTTCAGCTTCATTTGTATTAATCTAGGAAGAAAGAAATAATACATGGTAGCAACGACAGCATTGATCAGTAGCTGAAAAACAACAATTCAAGTCCAAACCTTGTCTAAAGTGCTGTGACCAGATCATAGCTCTCATATCGGGATTGAAGGCAATTTAGGCGCATTCCTAGTTGGTAAGACAAAAATAATTGGTATTTTCAGCCTCAGAGATCAGCGTAGCGTTGTGTTTTGGTGTGGATTACTTCCCACTGTCATCACATTTGCACACCATAAGCCGACTCCGATGCCTGAGCCCTTCCCACCTCCAAGCTCACAAGCCCATGCTGCAACAGAACAGCTCAGGGTGTGGCTTCTGCTCAGCTCTGTGGGCATCGCAGCTTGCTGCAACTTTTAAAGCAAGGCTTGCTCCTCAGGAGAAAAGAGTAGAAGGCTGAGGCAATGGCAGCTAGATTTCAAGAGATCAACTGGAAAGTATCTGATGTCCCAGGTGAGTTCAAACTGTTCAAGAAGAGGACTGAACAATGTTTCCTAGATCACAAGTTTGTGGATGCAGATGAACAGGCTGTAAAAGTCAGGATCACCATAGGAAACCAAGGTCTGCGCAGAATCAATACATCTGGTTTATCTGATGCTGACATGAAGGATCCATCAAAATTATGGGCAACATTAGAAAATCAGCTTAAGATTAAAGTCAACTTCAGAATACACCACCTGGAACCCATGCAGTGTAGACAAAGAGCTTGGATGACTTTGTTAACTGACACAGAGAGAAAGCAAAAGAATGTGACCTCTCTGATACTGAACTCTCAGAATAAATTATGGAGTTGGTTATCGCCTCCACTCCTATTGAGGTGTTCCAGGAAGACCTCCTGGAAAAGCCGAAGGGACACAGTGTGGAGAGCATACTAGAGGACAGACGCAGATACGAGGCAATTATCGCAAGGAGACAATGTTTGCGAGCCTTAGGGTGCGAAATGCCTGTCGGAACAATATCCAAAGCAGTCAGCCAGAGCAAGGAGTGCAGTAACTGTGAACTGTCCCACCAACTGCGTAGATGCCCGGTATATGCAGACATGGGTAAGGTATACAGGCTTAGAGAGCACTGGGCCAAACTTTGCAGAAAGTCCAGCAGCAGGAAGGCGGGAAGAAGCCAGAGCGGGCAGCTCAAACCGTGGAAGTACACCACTCAGAGGTGAAGAGAGGCGAGACACTTCCAGGCATCGCCAAGGGCATAGATCCATCCACAAAATGGGGAAATGCCTGACCAAAATGGATGAGGTGGATTGAGGTGAAGACATCAAAGGTGAACAGCTATTTCACACGGTCACCTTAGAGGAACAGGTCCATTCCGTTAACAAAGTGGAAGCTTTTGCAACACTCCAGATCGTCTGCCCAAATAAGGCTGGATGGCATCAACTGAGAGTGAAGATTGACACAGGTGCAAGTGCCAACACTCTACCTTTCCCCATTCTCAATGACATGTACCTCTAGATATGGAAGTCTGTGGTCCAATCCACAAGTATGAAGCTTAAGGCATACAATAGCTCTGGAATGCAGGTACAAAGAGTCAACATGGTCTATTCAGATATTCTACATAGTGGATGTGTCAGGACCAGCAGTAGCAGAGCTGCCAGAGTGCAACAAACTTAACATGGTCACCATCCATGAGCTGACCCAGTCAGAAGATCACAGCAGGCAAAATAGGTGCATACCCATTGGATCGGTACAAGACCTCCAAAGGTTGTACCCGGACCGGTTTCTATTCAAACCTCCTTGCTGCGTACATAACGACCTTCTCAGAGAAGGCATCTCCACTAAGATAACTGCTGAAGAAAGACAAGCCATTTCTATGGCAGGACGATCACCAACACGCTTTTGATGCGTTGAAACAAGCACTGTCAGTTGAGTCGCATCTTCAATACGATGACCCTCAGAAGACAACAACATTAGAAGTGGATGCATCACAGAAAGGTTTTGGTGCATGTCTTCTTCAAGATGGCAGGCCTGTCACATTTGATTAAAAATGTCTGTCGCCAGCACAAGCAAATTACTCCTTTATCGAACGAGAAACTCTTGCTCTTGTCTTCGGGATCACCAGGTTCCTCGCATATGCATTCAGGAAAGTGTTCACTGTCGTGACAGATCAGAAGCCGCAGGAGATGATCTGGAGAAAACTGCTCACGTGTGCACTGCCTTGATTCTAGAGGTTAATCATCAAGATTCAGGGCTACAATTGTGATGTCAGATACAACCCGATAGTCAGAAAGTCCTATCAGGCACTCTAAGTAGACTGCTCAACCCTGGGAATGCATGAGACATACCACTCGACTTCCAGGTGGATGAAGTCTGTGCAAGGTTGGAGGATGTCTTTTTTTATAATTGGTCTATGGGATGTGGGCATTTCTGGCTAGGCCAGAATTTATTGCCCATCCCTAATTGCCCTTGAGAATGTGGTGGTGAGCTGCCTTCTTGAACTGCAGCAGTCCATATGGGGTAGGTACACCCACAGTGCAGTGAGGAAGGGAGTTCCAGGATTTTGACCCAGCGACAGTGAAGGAACGGCGATATAGTTCCAAATCAGGATGGTGTGTGGCTTGGAGGGAAACTTGCAGGTGGTGGTGTCCCCATGCATTTGCTGCCCTTGTCCTTCTCAATGGTACAGGTCACGGGTTTGGAAGGTGCTGTCTAAGGAGCCTTGGTGCATTGCTGCAGTGCATCTTGTAGATGGTGCACACTGCTGCCACTGTGTGTCGGTGGTGGTGGGGGTGAATGTTTGTGGAAGGGTGCCAATCAAGCGGGCTGCTTTGTCCTAGATAGTGTTGAGATTCCTGAGTGTTGTTGGAGCTGCACCCATCCAGGCAAGTGGAGAGTATTCCATCACACTCCTGACTTGTGCCTTGTAGATGATGGACAGGCTTTGGGGAGTCAGGAGGTGAGTTACTCGCCGCAGGATTCCTAGCCTCTGACCTGCTCTTGTAGCCACGGTGTTTATATGGTTACTCCAGTTCAGTTTCTGGTCAATGGTAACCCCAAGGATGTTGATAGTGGGGTATTCAGCGATGGTAATGCCATTGAATGTCAAGGGGAGATGGTTAGATCCTCTCTTGTTGGAGATGGTCATTGCCTGGCACTTGTGTGGCACAAATGTTACTTGCCACTTATCAGCCCAAGCCTGGATATTGTCCCGGTTTTGCTCCATTTCTATGCGGACTGCTTCAGTATCTGAGGAGTTGAGAATGGTGCTGAACATTGTGCAATCATCAGCGAACACTCCCACATCTGACCTTCTGATTGAAGGAAGGTCATTGATGGAGCAGCTGAAGATGGTTGGGTCTAGGCCACTACCCTGAGGAACTCCAACAACCACAAACATTTTCCTTTGCACTAGGTACGACTCTAACCAGCGAAGAGTTTTCTTCCTGATTCCCATTGACTACAGTTTTGCTAGGGCTCCTTGATGCCATACTAGGTCAAATGCTGCTTATAACGTAGATCTCATGTGCTTATGCCAAAACAACAGCGAGGAACTCCAGAGGGCAACTTTTCAAGACCCCATACTCTGAGTTCTGTGGCAGATTGTTGGTGAGCAGGGGTGCCCAACCTTTTCTCCTGGCGGGAGGAGGGGCCACATTACAATTTTTGTCCTAGATAGGGGGCTGGTGAGAAAACTTCAGTAAGATCAAAATTTACCTTACTGTCAAAACAACAAACATGCATTTTTGTGAAGAAGCTTTAAATGAGAAAACTAATTTATTGACTTACTTTCTCATCCACACTGAACATTGATTTAGTGACATACATGGCATTATTTTTGCTTGCATAATTACTCAATCTCTGCCCGCACACTTGATATAATGATGTGGAGTATTCCGGATAGATAGGTGTGATCTTGATCTCTTTCTCCACCCTCTCCCCTTCCCCACTCTCTGTCTCTCCCTGCCCCCTCTCCCCCTTCCATTCTGTCTCTCTCTCCTCCCTCTCCCTCTCCCCCTCTGTCTGTCCGTCTCTCTCTTCCCCCCTCTCTGTTTCTCTTTCCCTCTCTCTTTATCTCTCTCCCCCTCTCTACTTTTCTCTCTTCCCCCTCTGTTTCTCTCTTCTCCCCTCCCTCTGTCTGTCACTCGCTCTTTCTCCTCTTTCTGTCTCCCCGTCTGTCTGTCTCTCTCTCTCTCTCCCCCTCCCTCTGTCTGTCTCTCTCTCCCCCCTCCCTCTGTCTTTCTCTCTCTCCCCCTTCCTGCCTCTCCAACTTGCTCTCTCCCTCCCCCTCCTACACTCTCTCTGTCTCTCTCTGCTCTCTTTCGGTGGTTGTCTCTCACTCCCTGCTCTCCACTGCTGGCTCCCCACAGCCCGTTCCTCACTCTTTGCTCCCTACTCTCCACTCCCAGCTTCCCACTTACCATAAACATGGATAATAGAGGCAGGCTGTAACCGCCGCCTCTCCGCTAGGTGCAGCCATGTCGTGTGGGAGCGGGGTCCTAACAAACCTGTAACTGCCTGCCGAGGTGCCTGACATTCCAGCAGTTTACATCCATGCGCTGAATGGAAACTTTGGGAAGGTCGGACTCTGGATCGCGGGCCGTATGTTGGACAACCATGTTGTAGAGAGTTGGCCCAAGACCATTCAGGAGATCCCTACAGATCTGAGAATGTATCAAATTGGTATATCCAATGGAGTACTATTTAAAGGACGCCAAGTACTCATTCCAGCGACACTTCAGTCTGACATACTTGGACAGCTCCACCAAAGACACATGGGAATAGAAAGGATGAGACAACTTGCTCGCAAGTCAGTGTTCTGGCCTGGCATCAGTGAAGACATTGACCAGATAGTGAGATCTTGTGATGCGTGTCAGGAACACCAGGCTAGTCAACAGAAGGAAACTAGGGTCCTGAATCTAAATAAAGGAAACTATGAAGGTATGAGATGCGAGTTGGCCATGGTAGTTTGGGGAACTTTACTAAAAGGGTTGATGGTGGATAGGCAATGGATAATATTTAAAGAGCGTGTGCATGAATTACAACAATTATTCATTCCTGTCAGGCGAAAAAATAAAACTAGAAAGGTGGCTCAGCCATGGCTTACAAAAGAAATTAGGGATAGTATTAGATCCAAAGATGAGACATATAAAATTGCCAGAAAAAGCAGCAAGTCTGAGGATTGGGAGCAGTTTAGAATTCAGCAAAGGAGGACAAAGAGGTTGATTAAGACAGGGTAAAATAGAGTATGAGAGTAAACTTGTGGGGAACATAAAAACTGACTGTAAAAGCTTCTATAAATATGTCATAGAGTCATAGAGTTATACAGCACAGAAACGCCCTTCGGCCCATCGTGTCTGTGCCGGCCATCCAGCACCCAACTATTCTAATCCCATATTCCTGCACTTGGCCCGTAGCCTTGTATGCTATGGCGTTTAAAGTGCTCATCTAAATACTTTTTAAATGTTGTGAGGGTTCCTGCTTCCACCACCTCTTCAGGCAGTGCGTTCCAGATTCCAGCCACCCTCTGGGTGAAAAATGTTTTCCTCATATTCCCCCTAAACCACCTGCCCCTTACCTTAAATCTATGCCCCCGGTTATTGACCCCTCCGCTAAGGGAAAAAGTTTCTTCCTATCTAACTTATCAATGCCCCTCATAATCTTGTACACCTCAATCAGGTCCCCCCTCAGCCTTCTCTGCTCCAAGGAAAACAACCCAAGCCTTTTCAGTCTCACTTCACAGCTGAAATGCTCCAGCCCAGGCAACACCCTGGTGAATCTCCTCTACACCCTCTCCAGTGCAATCACATCCTTCCTATCGTGTGATGACCAGAACTGTACACACTACTCCAGCTGTGGCCTAACTAGCATTTTATATAGCTCCATCATAACCTCCCTGCTCTTATATTCTATGCCTTGGCTAACAAAGGCAAGTATCCCATATGCCTTCGTAACCACCTTATCTACCTGTGCTGCTGCCTTCATTGATCTATGGACAAATACACCAAGGTCCCTCTGACCCTCTGTACTTCCTAGGGTCCTACCACCCATTGTATATTCCCTTGCCTTGTTAATCCTCCCAAAATGCATTACTTCAAACTTTTCAGGATTAAGTTCCATTTGCCACTGCTCTGCCCATCTTACCAACCCATAAGGCTTTCCTCCTCACTATTTACAACACCACCAATTTTCGTGTCATCTGTGAACTTACGTATCTCCTACATTCACGTCTAAATCATTAATGTACACTACAAACAGCAAGGGTCCTAGCACCGATCCCTGTGGTATACCACTGGTCACAGGCTTCCAATCGCAAAAACAGCCCTCGACCAGTACCCTCTGCCTCCTGCCACTAAGCCAATTTTAGATCCAATTTGCCAAATTGCCCTGGATCCCATGTGAAGAGAAAAAGATTAGTGAAGACAAATGTAGGTCCCTTACAGTCAGAAACAAGGGAAATTATAATGGGGAACAAAGAAATGGCAGAACAATTAAACACATTCTTTGGTTCTGTCTTCACAAAGGAGGGCACAAATAACCTCCCAGAAATGTTAGGGAACCAAGGGTCTAATGAGAGGGAGGAACTGAAGGAAATCAGTATTAGTAAAAAGATAGTGCTAGGAAAATTAATGGGGTTAAAGACTGACAAATCTCCAGGGCCTGATAATCTACATCCCAGAGTACTAAAGGAAGTGGCCCTGGAAATAGTGGATGCATTGCTGGTCATCTTACAAAATTCTATAGACTCTGGAGCAGTTCCTACAGATTGGAGGGTAGCAAATGTAACCCCACTATTTAAAAAGGAGGGAGAGACAAAACAGGGAAATACAGACCACTGAGCCTTACATCAGTAGTGGGGAAAATGCTATTGTCTATTATAAAGGATGTGATAGCAGAACACCTGGAAAGCATAAACGGGATTGGGCAAAGTCAGCATGGGTTTACGAAAGGGAAATCATGCTTAACAAATCTACTGGAGTTTTTTGAGGATGTAAATAGTAGAATAGATTAGGGAGAACCAGTGGATGTGGTAGAACAAAGAACAAAGAACAAAGATAATTACAGCACAGGAACAGGCCCTTCGGCCCTCCAAGCCTGCGCCGATCCAGATCCTCTCTCTAAACATGTCGCCTATTTTCTAAGCTTCTGTATCTCTTTTCTTCCTGCCCATTCATGTATCTGTCTAGATACATCTTAAAAGACTCCATCGTGCCCGCATCTACCACCTCCGCTGGCAATGCGTTCCAGGTACCCACCACCCTCTGCATAAAGAACTTTCCACGCATATCCCCCCTAAACTTTTCCCCTTTCACTTTGAACTCGTGTCCTCTAGTAATTGAAACCCCCACTCTGGGAAAAAGCTTCTTGCTATCCACCCTGTCTATACCTCTCATGATTTTGTACACCTCAATCAGGTCCCCCCTCAACCTCCGTCTTTCTAATGAAAATAATCCTAATCTACTCAACCTCTCTTCATAGCTAGCGCCCTCCATACCAGGCAACATCCTGGTGAACCTCCTCTGCACCCTTTCCAAAGCATCCACATCCTTTTGATAATGTGGCGACCAGAACTGTACGCAGTATTCCAAATGTGGCCGAACCAAAGTCCTATACAACTGTAACATGACCTGCCAACTCTTGTACTCAATGCCCCGTCCGATGAAGGAAAGCATGCCGTATGCCTTCTTGACCACTCTTTTTACCTGCGTTGCCACCTTCAGGGAACAGTGGACCTGAACACCCAAATCTCTCTGGACATCAATTTTCCCCAGGACTTTTCCATTTACTGTATAGTTCACTCTTGAATTGGATCTTCCAAAATGCATCACCTCGCATTTGCCCTGATTGAACTCCATCTGCCATTTCTCTGCCCAACTCTCCAATCTATCTATATTCTGCTGTATTCTCTGACAGTCCCCTTCAGTATCTGCTACTCCACCAATCTTAGTGTCGTCTGCAAATTTGCTAATCAGTCCACCTATACTTTCCTCCAAATCATTAATGTATATCACAAACAACAGTGGTCCCAGCACGGATCCCTGTGGAACACCACTGGTCACACGTCTCCATTTTGAGAAACTCCCTTCTACTGCTACTCTCTGTCTCCTGTTGCCCAGCCAGTTCTTTATCCATCTAGCTAGTACACCTGGTGTATTTGGATTTTCAGAAAGCTTTTGCTAAGGTCCCACATAAGAGGTTAGTATGCAAAATTAAAGCACATGGGATTGGGGGTAATATACTGGCATGGATTGAGAATTGGTTGACAGACAGGAAACAGTAGGAATAAACGGGTCTATTTCCGGATGGCAGGCAGTGACTAGTGGGATACCGCAGGGATCAGTGCTTGGACCCCAGATATTCACAATATATATTAATGACTTGGGTGAGGGAACTAAATTTAACATTTCCATGTTTGCAGACGACACAAAACTGGGGCAGGGGGGAGGAAGTGAGCAGTGAGGAGGATGCAAAGAGGCTCCAATGTGATTTGGACAAGTTGGGTGAGTGGGCAAATGCATGGCAGATGCAGTATAACATGGATAAATGTGAGGTTATCCACTTTGGTTGTAAAAACAGAAAGGCAGATTATTATCTGAATGGTGATAGATTGGGAAAAGGGGAGGTGCAACGAGACCTGGGTGTCCTTGTACACCAGTCACTGAAAGCAAGCATTCAGATGCAGCAAGCAATTAGGAAGGTGAATGGTATGTTGGCCTTCATTGCAAGAGGATTTGAGTACAGGAGCAAGGATGTCTTACTGCAGTTATACAGGGCCGTGATGAGACCTCCTTATCTGAGGTCGGATGTTCTTGCCATGGAGGGAGTGCAAAGAAGATTTACTAGGCTGATTCTTGGAATGGCAGGATTGACGTATGAGGAGAGATTGGGTCGACTAGGCCAATATTCACTAGAGTTTAGAAGAATGAGAGGGGATCTCATAGAAACCTATAAAATTCTAACAGGGCTAGATGCAGGGAGGATGTTCCTGATGGCTGGGGATTCCAGAACCATGGGTCACAGTCTCAGGATACAGGGTAAGCCATTTAGAACCGAGATGAGAAGAAATTTCTTCACTCAGAGGGTGGTGAACCTGTGGAATTCTCTACCGCAGAAGGCAGTGGAGGCCAAGTCATTACATATACTCAAGAAGGAGATAGATATATTTCTTAATGCCAAAGGGATCAAGGGACATGGGGAGAAAGCGGAACAGGGTACTGAGTTAGACGATCAGCCATGATCTTTATTGAATGGCGGAGCAGGCCCAAAGGGCCGAATGGCCTACTCCTGCTCCTATTTTCTATGAGCCTCTCTAACCGCATGATATACCATCATCACCATGGAGCAAGATAACAATGCCACAATGCTGGTTGATCGCCTTGTGTATTGCTCGCAGAGAACCCCTGAGGTGAGATTGATTCATTCACAGTACCGCACCATTTGGTGTTGTCACATACAGATGTGGCTCTTTGCACACCTTGGACACCTCTGCTGGGATCCATGTCTATTCTTGCGGGTGTAGGACCCTCACCTTCTGGCCAACGTATTTTGCAGATGAAGAGACAAGAAGCAACACACCGACAACTTAGGACGATCTTCCCAAGCATAACCTTCAGGAGGTGAAGAACAACAGTTCGAGAACACACCCACATGTCATTGTCACAAGGTCTGGTCGAGTCAGCCGATGACTAGTATGGTTCCAAATGTAGACAACATCTTGAAGAGGAGTATTCCAAATGTTCTTGTTACAGTTTTACATAAATCGTGTTATTGTTGTCAATTTTATTATAGCTCATAAGGGTTGTTTATTCACATACATATTAATATTGTAGTATATGGGGTTGTCATTTAAGGGAAGGGGGATGTTGTATTTGTTAGTATGTTAAATATAATTATTTAAATATATGTTTATGCTAATATGCATGTCATCACAGGAAGTGATGCAATATCATGTGCTTCAGTTTTTCTTGTACAGCCAGTTAGCAAGTGTAAACTGAAGCAATAAGAAGCCTCTATTAAAGCTCTGTGTTCAACCTCTATGCCTGCTCTTCAGCTTCGTTTATATTAATCTAGAATAGGGCAGCACAGTAGCGCAGTGGTTAGCACCGCAGCCTCACAGCTCCAGCGACCCGGGTTCAGTTCTGGTTACTGCCTGTGCGGAGTTTGCAAGTTCTCCCTGTGACCGCGTGGGTTTCCGCCGGGTGCTCCGGTTTCCTCCCACAGCCAAAAGACTTGCAGGGTGATAGGTAAATTGGTCATTGTAAATTGCCCCTAGTGTAGGTAGGTAGTAGGAGAAGAATTGAGGGAAGGTGGGGATGTGGTAGGGAATATGGGGTTAATGTAGGATTAGTATAAATGGGTGGTTGTTGGTCGGCACAGACACAGTGGGCCGAAGGGCCTGTTTCAGTGCTGTATCTCTTACTAAATAAATAGAAAGAGATAATACAAGAGCAGGGCTGCTCTGAACTTCATCAATGCCGACCGGAGGGAGAGCAGGGTGGTCCTCTACCTGGAGGGTGGCATGAGGAGGAGGCCAGCAGCCAAAACCAAAGAGGCCTGGGTGAGATTGCTGCCGCTACTAGCGGCAGAAGCAATACGAGAGGAACCTGGATTCAGTGATGTAAAAGGTTCCATGACCTCATACGTTCTGGTGAATGCAACCCCCAACGCTCTGGACAGGTTTCAGAGCTTGCCATCTCCAGCAGACACACCATCTGAGACGCCTCAGTGCACATGCTGCTACTGAACATGGGAGGAGTGTGTGCCCAGGCTACTTACTTACACCTCAGAATGGCTCACAGCCACAGTGCTGCTGAGGACCTGTCACCACTGAGACATGCAGCTCCTAAAATATAGGGACAGATGACACTGGACACAAAGGACAACAGTGCCTTATCTCGCTCTCTTTTGTCCTTTGAGGAGAAACAGGCACCCATTGTCTGGGAGAGGGCCAAGACGGGAAGAAGGGTACTGTTGTTCTACTGCATAACCCCAATGGAGCAAACAGTGATGGAGATAGCCAGGATTGTGGAAGAGGACGCAGTCAGGCCTGGCGAAACGGCAGCTGATGGTGGACTTGGTTACAGAAGGCAATGTGGCCATTAATTGGATGCAGTGCACTCTGCCCTGTGTCACACATTGAGTAACATTAAGTAGTGTGCTGGAGTTCCTGTGTGCAGACTGCTATCTGAACTGTTCACCTGTTGAATGTACTGCTAGGTGCACTGACTTTGGATTCAAAGCTTGTATTTTTTCTGAGACAGTCCTTTACTGGAAAAGGAAACTAAAAGCTTCAGAGTTGGGGAAATCAGAACTGGATGTGGTAGGAATATGGAATTAGTGTAGGATTAGTATAAATGGGTGGTTGATGGTCGGCACAGACTCGGTGGGCCGAAGGGCCTGTTTCAGTGCTGTATCTCTAAAAAAAAATTGAAGGGAAGACTGCAATGCTTGCTATCAACGAGAAGGCATCACATCTGTGTCTGCATCTTGGAAGATGTGATCTGGAGATCTATCTAAAAAGTTCAGAGATCTGAAGGACTTTGTGGCTGTAAGTGGTGCTAGCTTTGCTGAAAGGACTGCCCAGAAGATTCGTGAGATCTATCTTTGTTGCAACTGATAGTTTACATATAATCTTTAAGCTATATATATCTTAACCGTGATTTAACTGTGAGATCATATTTAATTTATGTTAGTTTTGGTTTGAGTGTTAAAGTAACATTTATAAAAGTGAAATCTTGTCCATTTGGTTCTTCTTTCTCTAAATTGGGGTTGGTTTGTGGATTGGATTCTTTTGGTTTGTAATCTTGACAGGAATCATAACAGTAGCCTCAGCGGAGGTTTCTACTCTATTAGGCTAGCTCTCACCATCTCTTCTTGTGTATCCCACAGGTGCAGATGTCCAGTCCACAGCAGGCCCTCCCCCTCCCTCCACAGGCCCAGAGCAGCAAAAAGGAGATGAAGCACCATCAGATCTTACGAATGCATGTCCACCAGCTCTAACCTTGGTGACTCCTCCGTAAATAGGATTGCACAAGGTGAGCAGGTGCCAAAGGCAGAGGGAATTGTGGTCAGTTCCCCTCAGAGGAGGGAGGACAGATACAATCCTGCTCAGCTGGATACAGATGCAGGGCCTCAGGAATCACTGGAAAGGAGGTTCTACATTGAATAGCAGCAGCAGATGACATAGTTCCCTGAGGCAGTGCAGGGTCTTAGGCAGAGGATGGAGGAGTCCATGCAGTTCACGTGCACCACAATGGCTAGGGCTATGTTTGCATGAGCTCCTCCATACAGTGAGTGGCCAAACTTGGAGCATGCAGGAATTGTGCACTGACATCCACAGGATGCATGAAATGCTGGGTAACATAAACCGATCAGTGGTGCTGGAGGCACAGAGATCTTTGGAGCCCAAGCTGGTGTCCTCTGCCAGGCATCCGGAGTGTCTAGCAAGGCTTGAGGATGTCACCGAGCAACATGAGAATGCCACCCGTCACGGGATGCCCTCATCATCCTCGGCCTCCTTGGCCGAGGGACCATCTGTACAGCGGGGCTGCTCCACAATGATGCAGCAGCCTCTGGAGATGCCCCCAAGGAGTCATGTATCTCAGCCGCAAGTAGGCTAAGTGAGCAGGCTGCCTCCACGTCCTCTGAGGCCACAAGGGGGAGCATAACATAGGAGTGGCTGAGCACAGAGTACACAGCATCGCATGGAGCCCTAACTGAGGTGTGCTCTTTCTGTCTCTGTCTACTGTTTTTCTTTATTTGCACTGTATAAATCATGACAGATGGTTGGGAGTCCTTTTATTGTTGCCTTGATCAGAAAAGTGGTAGGAGGTGGTGAAAGAGATAACTGGATATTCCATGGTGAGGGCAAAGCCTCTGGGCAAATGTGCTTCCTTGATTGGTGGTAAGCCATTAGATGTTCAAGGCTGCATCTTCCATGCATGTGTAGCACATGTCTCAGACTGAGGTGTCTTAGACTCCCTTCCAGGCTATGCCCCTCAACCTAGGTCAGAGGGGCTCAGCTGATATGTTCCTGAATCAGGAAATCCTTGAGATTGACAGCATCCTCACAAGCCCTTCGCACCTCAAGCCATGTCCAGTCACTTCGTTGTGCAGGCAGGGCATCTCTCTGTTCAGCATTATCTCCCTCTGCCTCCATTTCCTCCTCCTCTCTCACTTCCTGCTCCTGCTCCTCCCCCGATCAGCTGTCTCTTTCCAGGGCCTCACATCCTCACAGTCCACACCCCTCTGGACGGCTATGTTATGGAGAACAAAGCAGATGACCACAATGATAGGGACCTTTGCAGGAGGTTATTGGAGAGCACTGCCCTACCGGTCCAAGCACTGGAAGCGCGTCTTCAGAAGCCTGATGGCCTGCTCAATGGTTGTCCCAGTGAACAGCTGGCATTGGTTGTATCGCCTCTGTGTCTCTGTCTGGAACTCCGGTAGAGTAGCCACATCCTCAAGGGATATCTCTTGTTCCCTCGGATCCATCCACGCACCTTAGGAGTTGGAGTGAAGATATTCGGCCGTGTGGACTGGTGGAGGATGAAGGAGTCAAGGCAGCTACCAGGAAAGCGAATGCACACAAGGAGGAAGCTTCTTATGGAATTCTGCAATATACTTAAACTGCTGTCAGTCTCAGTGCACACAATATTTTTGGACCCTATCTTCTCCCTACATTCAGAAGGAGACATTGCAGTTGAAATGGCCTCTCAATAGGCATACCACTATTCAGCACAACAACAAAAGAGAAAGAGGAGCAGAAGAGACAACATGCTCTGAGAGACAGTTGCCATGACAGAAGACACAAGCTCACATATTATTAACCCGACTGGCGATGCTACACTTGCACTTATTTGACACCAGGTTTTACATTTGCCACAACTCCAGCAGGGAATTTGAGCGTAAGTCCCCTTCAGCAAGATTGGCGCAGAAACCAGCATAAATTTCAGTATATTTTGGCTTAAATGGGATTGAAGAAATTCCAGGCCCATAAGTCATATCTGACAACTGATCTCGATGACATTCTGCATTCTCTTTAACTTACCAACTAATCCAGACTGCCTTTTCACTTACTTGATGGTTGATTCGTCCTGCTTCTGCAAGACATTCCTCTGCTTTTCCAAACTCTTGCTGAAGTATGTAAAGCCGAGCTAGAACCACGTGATACTCACAACTTAGACCAACTTCAGTGGAAAGCAGCTCATGTGCCAAGGCTTTCGTTGCGAACTAATAGCAAGAATAGAAAAAAGAGTTTTACTGAATTAACAATGGTCAAAATATCACAATTTGGCAGTCTTGTTACAGACAGGGAGAGAAAAACAGGGAGTGAGAGATTTAAATAAATTAATTGAAAATGCAGTAAATATAACATTGTTGAATTCACAGGCCATGCAAGCTACTTTGTTGATGCAACAGAATGTTGTGCTGATTCAGAGATCATTGACTTGCAAGCCACACTACCTTGCAAAAAGATCAGGACTTTCCTGCAGTGAGGGAGGAAAATGGAGGGTGATTGAATTTTGGATCCCCTCAAATTTTCCTCAGTCTACAGTTATAAGGAAGCATTGGAAGAGGTCAAACAATAGCTTATTACTTGCCACAGAGGGTACAACACAACCAAAGTTGGACAGAAAATAACTAAAAATTGGGAAGTAAAATGAAAGTACACTGACTGAAAAATGAGACAGGCAAATGGATGATTAAAGAAAGAATCCTTTCAGCTGAATTTCTACAGGGGTCCAACAAGCTCTCACTGTTGATCTGGCAAGATACCGGTAAAACCCCCAGGAAAAAGTGTTACAGTGGGCAATCCATGGAATTTCTGCACTAAATTTCCAGGACAAAAGAATCAACAAGACATGTCACAATTTTCAATGTATGGATTGTTCTTAACGTTTAGTGTTGCCAAACAATTATCTTCTTTTAAAGGTGAATACTACTAAGTAATTATTCCAGTATATTTTAAGTGTGTATACAATATACTTATAGTTGGGTATATATTCTGTACATGAGTACATAACCTAAACTAAACTGAACTTTTACCTTTGGCGAACAGAAGTCGTGCATCATCTAGTATGAGAATCTGCAGCTTCTCACAATTGCTTCATTCTTACTTAAACAGCTATGGTCATTTCAACTTTACATAATTATTAAATGTAGGTCTGTTTCTGCTTATTAAAATTACAGATACTTTAAGGAGCTTCTCTGAGTCTTGATGCTGACAGTGATGTGGCATTACGCTGGGACCAGTCTGTGTTCTGGAAATTAAGAATACTATACTGAAAGTTCGATCAGTGAGGGGGTAAAATATGTAATTATCTGGATGAATAAAAATGAGTACTGTAAAAAAAAACTTAGCAGTCATGGAGTGTTACACAGAGGTTGCTCTCAAGCTTTTATTGTTTTGGTTGTTTTCATGCCACATATCATTTCCTCTCCACGAGAGTAGGAAATTATTCTGTTCCTGTTTCCAAGACGTGATAAGGTGCTACATAAATACAAGTCTTTCTTTCGTTAATTAAGAATTATAACTGACCTGCAGAGCATTCACCTCCAATAGAAACTTTGCTGCTTCCATGTAGATACTTCTTGTACATACTGGAATAGTATCTCTTTGTGGTTGTTCAGTTACAGAAATGGTTACTGGCTCATCCTGTTGTGTGGGTGCTATGGTATTCTCAACGGCATCGATGATTTTTGGCACTTCTACAAAAGGCAGAACATTTTCAATAGTCTGATACTCTACAACTCGGCATAACGTTTTTGACATGAATCTAAAGCAACATCAGTTAATTTCAGCATGAGTTAGACTTCACAAAAGATCTGTCAATGACATGTGCTTTTGCAAGGACTGGCTCGCACCACACAATTAGATTCAGGGAATTCAAATGAGCCCGATAAATTGCCTATGTCCTAGCTCTGTTGGAATGGAATGTTGGACCTCCACAATGCTCCTGGCATCTCTGTTGCTCCTTTCTTCCCTACAATGTTCTCTCCTTCTTTCCTGCAGATACTGACTCATGCTAGTGAACATTGTGTGTGAGTTCAGCCATTGAGTAGAAATGTAGGAACAGGGTCACCATTAGTCGCATCCTGTCAACTCGAGTACCTGCTCATTATCCCTACTCTCTGTCTCCTGCCGTTCAGCCAATTTTCTAACCAGATCAATAATTTGCCTTCAATTCCGTGGGCTTCAACTTTAGCTAACAGTCTCTTATAAGGGACTTTATCAAATGCCTTCTGAAAGTCCATATAAATAACATCGATAGTCATTCCTCTGTCAACTACTTTAGTCACCTCATCCAAAAATTCAGAGTTTTGTCAGACATGGCCTCCTCCTTACTAATCTCTGCTGAATGACCTATCCCTTACAACAAAGAAATGAGGGCAATAATCCATTACATCAGATTTCTGACACTACTGCACTGGCCCAGGATTTCCCAGGGAAACCTAAACTCACATCACTAAGGCTGTGTCTGGTCTGGAGCAGATACAGACTCAGCACAGAAATGTTCATGATCTCATTAGTGGCAGCAGATTAGTCTCTCTTTTTACCAGCTTTGTAAATGGAATCTTCACTGTCAAGATCACCTTTTCTCTGTCAGTCATATATAAAATAAACCTGACCGTAATTCAGGAACTAATTCATAATCTAGATAGCATAAAAATATTTGTGTTGTAGGGATGCTCTGATAAAAGTAACAGCCTGGAGGCCTCAAAGGCGACAGCCTCAACCATACCTGCACAACTTTTAGGCTTGCAGTTCCAATCCTGCTGCCAGTCCTGAGCCCAGCATATAGCCCACTCGAGTTCAGTTCTGTGCTGGGAATGTGCCTGGGTCAGTCAAATAGGTTGGTACAGGAAAATTGTACGTATTTTTCTCTTTTAACCACAACATACCTCAGGTATGTTGTACCTGTCAGGCACGTAGCAGAGAAATAGAAAGGAAATTTGGCCCCACAATCTACTGTGGTTAAATGATTAATTAATGAATGGATAATTCAAATTTTGCGCCAGAAGAAAACCCTTAAATTCTATGTCATTTTGAATTATTTGATAATTCACGTTTGTAGCATCAGAATAACCTAACGCAAGTAGATTGTATACGAGCGACATTTCACCAACACTGACCTTTCTAATTTTAGTTTAGGTGACTGAAAATGCATACTGCTACCTGTCCAAAGTGCTTCAGACATTGGAAATTGTCATAGTTCGTCTCATTTATACTGCAGAACAGATGTGGCAACAACAGGACATAAACAAGAATTCACAGAGTTGCTCAAAAGTCACAAATGCTACTTTAACACTTTGAGTGGATTCATTACCACCACCCTAGTATGAGTTGCAGACTTGAAATCATTCCTGTGTATCAGTTTAAAAAACACTGAGGAAGACTGAGTGATATATCCTTCTTTTATCTGCTTTTCAATGTAATCCTCACTGTCAAGATGACTCTTTGTCAGTCATATATAAACAAATCTGACCATAATTCAGGTACTAATTCATAATCTAGATAGCAGGCAGAAGGGGAGATGGTGGCACAATAGTAATATCACTGAGCTAACAATCTGGAAGTCCAGGCTAATGCCCTGGGGAACATGGGTTCAAATCCCACCATAGCAGCTGATGGAATTTAAATTCAATTAATTAATAAATGCAATTAATGAATAAAATCTGGAATTGAAAGCTAGGCTCAGTAATGGTGCCATGAAACTATTATAGAAAATTTAAGACACAGAAAGAGGCCACTTGGCCCATCATGCTGGCCAAAAAACAATCCACCTATTCTAATCTCACTTTCCAGCATTTAGTCTGTAGCGTTGCAATTTACAACACTTGAGGTGCATATCCAGACTCCTTTTGAATGAGTTGAGGGTCTCTGCTTCAACTACCCTTTCACGCAGTGAGTTCCAGACCATCACCACCTTCTGGGTGAAAAAGTCTTTCCTTGTCTCCCCTCTAATTTTTCTACCAATCACTTTAAATCTATGCCCCCTCATCACTGACCTCTCTGCTAAGGTGAATAGACCCTTCACCCTCACTCTATCCAGGCCCCTCAAAATATTGTACATTTCAATCAGATCTCCCCTCAGCCTTCTCTGTTCCAAGGAGAACAACCCCAGCCTATCCAATCTTTCCTCATGGCTGCATTTTTCCAGTCCTGGCAACATCCTCGTAAATCCCCTCTGTACCCTCTCTAGTGCAATTACATCATTTCTGTAATGAGGTGACCAGATGTGGACAAAGCAGTCAAGTTGTGGCCTAACCAATGTGTTACACAGTTCCAGCATAACCTCCCTGCACTTGTATTCTCTACCTCGGCTAATAAAGGAAAGGATTCCATATGCCTTCTAACCACCTTATCGATCTGTCCTGCTACATTCAGGGATCTGTGGACATTCACTCCAAGGTCCCTCACTTCCTCTACACTTCTCAGTATTTTCCCATTAATCGTGGATTCCTTTGCCTTGTTTGACCTCCCCAAATGCATCACCTCACACTTCTCCAGGTTGAATTCCATTTGCCACTTTTCTGCCCATCAGACCAGACCATCAATATCTTCCTACAGCCTACAGCTGTCCTCCTCGCTATCTACCACACGGCCAATCTTTGTGTTGTCTGCAAACATCTTGATCATGCCCCCTACATTTACGTCCAAATTAATATACACCACCTAAAGTAGGGGACCCAGTACTGAGCCCTGTGGGACGCCACTGGAAACAGCCCTCCAGTCGCTAAAACAGCTGTCAACAATTACCCTTTGTTTCCTGCCACTGAGCCAATTTTGTATCCACCTTGTTGCATTTCCCTGGATCCCTTGGGATTTTATTTTTTTAACCAGTCTGTCATGTGGGACCTTGTCAAAAGCCTTGCTAAAATCCATGTTGACCACATCAACTGCACTACCCTCATCTATCTTCCTTGTTACTTCTTCAAAAAATTTGATCAAGTTGGTCAAACAAGAACTTCCCTTAACAAATCCATGCTGACTATCCTTGATTAACCTGTGCCTTTCTAAGTGACAGTTTATCCTGTCTCGCAGAATAGATTCCAATAATTTGCCCACCACTGAGGTTCGACTGACTGGCCTGTAATTATTCAGTCTATCCTTTGCTCCCTTTTTAAACAGAGGTGCAATGTTAGCAATTCTCCAATCCTCCAGCACCACACCTGTATCCAGGGAGAACTGGAAAATGATGGTCAGATCCTCTGCTATTTCCTCTCTTGCATCTTTTAACAGCCTAGGATACATTTCATCTGGCCCTGGTAATTTATCAACTTTTAAGGATGCTAATCCCATTAATACTTCCTTTCTCCCTGTTTATCACATCCAATACTTCACACTCTTCCTCCTTAAATACAACATCTGCATCGTCCCCCTCTTTTGTGAAGACAGACGCAAAGTATTCATTCAGAACCATACCAATATCTTCAGCTCCTACACATACGTTATCTTTTTGGTCTTTTATGGGCCCCATTCTCTCCTGAATTATCCCCTTACTCTTAATGTATTGAGAAAACATCTTTGGGTTCACCTTGATTTTGCTTGTCAATATTCTTTCATGCCCTCTCTCAGCTTTCCTAATTTCCTTTTTGATTTCACCCCTCCACTTTCTATACTCCTCTCGGCCTTCTGTTGTATTGAGTTCTCGGTGTCAGACATAAGCTTTCCTTTTCTGCCTTATCTTATCCTGAAGGCTCGTTGACATCCATGGGGCTCTAGATTTGGCTGCCTCACCCTCTTTTTTGTGGGGACATGTTTACCCTGAAACCCTTGAATCTTTTTTTTTACTTCCAAAATATACTTTATTCATAAAAATCTATAAAAAAAATACATGACAAAATAGTTCTAACCAGCACCGAGTGAAAAAATACAAACAGTGCAAAGGAGGTCAGTTTCCTTCAATACAGGAGTGAGTTGCCTCACAACCCTTCCATTTCATTTCTCATGCCATACACATTTTGCAGCAAACACAGATTTTCTGGATACAGTTCGAGGGGTTTCCCATGGATCCAGCCTCTTAGTTCAGCTTTGTGGGGGACCTTACATAGTGGTGTTTCCCCATTGAGCCTTTGCTGCGGCTGTCCCAAGCTTTACTGCGTCCCTCAGCACGTAGTCCTGGACCTTGGAATGTGCCAGTCTGCAACATTCGGTCGTGGCAACTCTTTGCACTGGAAGATCAGCAAGTTTTGGGCAGCCCAAAGGGCGTCTTTCACCGAATTGATAGTCCTTCAGCAGCAGTTGATGTTTATCTTGGTGTGTGTTCCTGGGAACAGCCTGCAGAGCACAGACTCCTGTGTTACAGAGCTGCTTGGGATGAACCTCGACAAAAACCACTGCATCTCTTTCCACATCTGCTTTGCAAAGACACATTCCAGAAGGAGGTGGGCAACGGTCTCTTCTCCACCACAGCCACCGCGAGGGCATTGTGCGAAAGGGGTGAGACTTCGGGCGTGTAGGAAGGATCTGACGGGGAGGGCTCTTCTCACCACCAGCCAAGCTACATCTTGGTGCTTGTTTGAAAGTTCTGGTGATGAGGCATTCTGCCAAATGACTTTGGCAGCCTGAACTTGAATCCCACCTTTGAATGCCTCCCACTGTTCTGACACTGATTTACCTTCAAGTAGCTGTTTCCAGTCCACTTTCGCTAAATCACTTCTCAGTTTAGTAAAATTGGTCTCGCCCCAGTTGAGAACTCTAACTCCTGTTCTATCTCTGTCCTTTTCCATAATTATGTTAAAACTGACTGAATTATGATCAATACCACCAAAATGCTCTCCCACTGCCACTCCTACCACCTGCCCATCTTCGTTTCCTAAAACTAAGTCTAAAACTGTGCCCTCTCTTGTTGGACTTGCTACATACTGGGCAAAAAAGTTCTCCTGAATGCACCTCAAGAATTCTGCTCCCTCAATTCCTTTCACACTAAAACTATCCCAGTTAATATTGGATTAATTAAAATCCCCTACTATTACTGCCATTTGTTCCTGCACTTCTCAGAGATTTCCCTACATATCTGCTCTTCTATCTCACTCTGACTGTTTGGGGGTCTACAGTACACTCCCAGCAGTGTGATTGCCCCTTTTTTGTTCCTTGGCTCAATCCAAATGGTTTCATTTGATGAATCTTCCAACATATCATCCCTCCTCACAGCTGTAATAATTTCCTTGACCAAAATTGCCACTCCCCCTCCCTATCGCGTCTGAAAACCCTGTAACCAGGAACGCTAAGCTGCCATTCCTGTCCCACCTTAAGCCATGTTTCTGTAATAGCTATGATATCATACTGCCACGTGTCTGTCTGTGCCCTCAGCTCATCTGCTTTACTTGCTATACCCCTTGCATTGAAATAGATACCCTTGAGCATTGCCAAATCCCTTTTTTAATTTTCTAACCCTCGTTTCCTCTGTCTTCCAGACTCATCCATTAATTTTCCGCCTTCCATTTTAAGTTCTGATTTTATCCCAGCTGAGTCTACCCTCAGGTCCCCATCCCCCTGCCAAACTAGTTTAAATCCACCCCAACAGCACTAGCAAAATGTCCTGCAAGGAACTTAGTCCTGGCTCTGTTCAGGTGCAACTCGTCCAGCATGTACAGGTCCCATCTCCCCCAGAGCCGGTCCCAATGTCCCAGGAATCTGAAGCCCTCCCTCCTGCACTATCCTTCCAGTCACGCATTCATCTGTCTTATCCTTCTATTTCTATTCTCACTTGAGCGTGGCACTGGGAGTAATCCTGAGATTATTACTTTTGACGTCCTGCTTGCTAATTTCTTACCTAGCTCCCTAAATTCTGACTGCGAGACCACATCCCTCTTTTTACCTATGTCGTTGGTTCCGATGTGGACTATGACTGCTGGCTGTTCACCCTCCCCCTTCAGAATGCTCTGCAGCCACTCAGTGACATCCTTGACCCCGGCATCAGGGAGGCAACACACCATCCTAGATTCACATCTGCGGCCACAGAAACGCCTGTCTGTTTCCCTGACTATTGAATCACCTATCACTATGGCTCTTCCAGTCTTCCCTGTATCCCCCTGTGCAATTGAGCCACCCGTGGTGCCATGGACTTAGCTCTGGCTGCACTCCTCAGGTGAAGCATCACTTTCCTCAGTACTCAGAACTGAATACCTGTTGGCGAGTGAGATGCACTCAGGGGTCTCCTACACTACCTGCCTGATTCTTTTTGACTGTCTGGTGGTCACCCATTCCCTCTCTCCCTGCATACTCTTAAACTGTGGGGTGACCACATCTATAAATGTGCTATCCACGTAGCTCTCATACTCATGAATGCACCAAAACCCGGAGCTCAAGCTGCTTCAACTGACTATGCTTCCTGCACATTGACTGTCGTAAAAACCCATCTGGTTCACTAATGCCCTTTAGGGAAGGAAATCTGCTGCCTTTACGTGGTCTGGCCTACATGTGACTCCAGACCCACAGCAATGTGGTTGACTCTTAACTGCCCTCTGAAATGGCCCAGCAAGTCACTCAGTTGTGAAGGGCAATTAGGGATGGGCAACAAATGCTGGCCTTGCCAGCAATGCCCACATCCCATGAAAGAATAGAAAAAAAGGCTTTTCTGAGTTTAGATCACAACAGATTACTAGGTCAGAGTGGAGGGTGTTTTATCAGTTTCAGGAATGTTTGGTACTGTTAAATGTTGCCAGAATGGAAAAGTAGTTATTTTCCAGATGGCACAGAACTATGAATGCATTGGCATGTCAGATCTTCTGCATGTTGTCATCTATACTGAAGGAGCTAAGCCCTACATGTTGAAGAAATTGAGGTTTTCTATAGGAGCTTGCAAAGCAAGGTGGGTGCAACCATTTGGACCCTGGACCTTGGGAAAATTAGTTACCCTATAAATCTGGATGGCCATATCACCTCTACCTTGTCATGACGTCACAGCTGATGATTTCCCCAGCTCTCTTGTCAAGAGGGTTACTTTTCAAATACATATTACACCCTGGCTGATATTACTGATGAGTATGGCTGCAGTCCATCATGCATTTGGTGGTGGTGCTCCCCATTTTCCTATACATGAGCTGCATTACCTATGTATTCTTCTGGTGGGGGGTGTGGGTAAGTATCGAGGTTCATTCTCCTTACATGCTGTCTGACTGACCTTTGCTCCATTCTTTGCTGCTCTGCCTCATTCTCCATGATAACCCTTAGAGCAATGGTTCATAAACTTTTTTATTTGAAGGACCCCTTTTCAAATGGATTAGCAATCACTTACCCCACATCTAAATTATAAGATGATATAATACTCACAATTTGAAAGTGCTGCACGTAAAGAGCATTTTAATAATGCTTTTAAGAAAACAGATATTTACTTACAGATTACTTACAAATATAGCGCTTTTCATGCCACTCTTGTAACACCTCCATGCACGCTCCTCTCCCAGGTGAGACAGCCAGGCAATTCTGTGCTGCACATGTGGCGGCCACCCTCCACTTCCAGCGTGCACCAAGCCTGCCTATGGCTGCCCACATAGGAACTTTTACACTAATTCACGGACCGCTTAGAAAGTTTCTATGGGCTCCCAGAAATTTGCAGAGTCCAATTGTGGAGCTACTGCCTTAGAGAATCCAATCCCCACTTCTGAAAAGCCCTCATGGAGAAAGTGAAAATATTCCAGAGGTCTCTCACTCTGAGAAGGAAGTCCAACTCTCTGTAGGCTCATAACCCCCTAACTTCCACTTGTCTTAACTCAGCATGGCAAGAGCTGAGTTGCATAATTCTCAGTCTAACTTAACTTGAGTGCTACAGGTAGCTTAATGAGGACCAGGTCAAGTAGGTTATTCCCTCATGTTGGTTTTCTCACTACCTGCTGGAGGTCCATTCTGGTAGCTACGTTCATCAGGACTCCGTCAGCTTGGTAAGTAGTGGTGCTACTGGGCTACTGTTGGTGATGGATGTTAAAGACTCCATCGAGAGTATATTTTGAGTCCCTGCTACCCTCAGTACCTTCCATGTAGTGTTCGTTATAGAGGAGAATGGATTCATCAACTGAGGGAAGATGGCAGGAGCTAATCAGCAGAAGGGTTCCTTGCCCTTGTTTGACCTGATGCCATGAGACTTCATGTTAAGGACCCCAGAGTCACTCACTCTCAACTCTATGCCACTGGCCTTTCCTGCTTGTGAGACAGGACATACCCAGGGATGGTGATAGAGGAGTCTGGGACATTGGCTGAAAGGTATAATTTGATGAGTATGTCTACATCAGGCTGTTGCTTGACTATTTTGTGGGACAGCTCTCCTAATTTTGGCACAAGAACCCAGACGTTAGTGAGGAAGACCTTGCAAGGTCGACTGGGCTGGACGTGCCTTTTTCATGTCCGGTGCCTAAGTTGCGCCTGGTGGCCCATTTGGTTTTCTTCTTATTAGTCTTTTCTGTAGCAGTATTGCACAACTGAATGGTTTGCCAGGCCATTTCAGAGGGCAGTTGAAAATCAAGCACATTGCTATGGGTCTACAGTCACATGTAGGCCAGACTTAGGACATTAGTGAACCAGATGGGTTTTTACAACAATCCAGTAGTTTCATGATCACTATTACTGAAAGTAACTCTTTATCCAGATTTATTTTATTAATTGACTTTAAATTTCCCAGTTGCTCTAGCGGGATTTGAATTTATGTCTCTGGATGATTAATGCAGACCTCTGAATTACTAGCCCAGTAACATAACCATTATGCCACCATTCACATATTGGAAGAGGGAAAGCAGGAAACTCAGAGCTACAGTGTCATTGGTTCTCATAATACAGGTAAATGAACTGATTTGGAAAGGCCAAAAAAAGGAGTTCAGGAAATCAATTCAAGAGTGGGAAACCACTGAAAATGACTACAACCATTCCTCCCCCTCACCAAACCTTCTTCCAGCGAGTTGTTGTATCTAGGACATAGTATGCTGTTGTGATGTGCAACAGAAGAGGAATGAAGTCAGGATGAGTTCTAAAAGCAGTACTGAAAAAGGCAACAATTCCTCTCCCCCAAAGGGCAAGATATAAAATGTTATTGTGAAGGGAGTTAACGAGAGAAATAAAATGTTGACTGACCTTTTGTGGAAGACCTCCTTTTTTTATTGCTGACTGCAGACGTAGTTTTTGGAAACGCATCGGTTGCCCAACCAACAGTGGTTGCAACAGACTGCATACTAGAGGTCTCATAGATCCCAGGTTCAGTTTCATCTGTTGCAGCTTGCTGATCTGAAGGAGAAGCAAACAAGATTGTGTTTATAAACTACATACTAAGAACAAAACAGCATAAGAGATAGGAACAGGAGTAGGTCATACAGCCCCTTGAACCTGCTCCACCACTCAAAATGGTCAGGGCAGAACTTGTACATCAGCTTCACTTTCCTGCCCTATCCCCACATCCCTTGATTTTTTCAGTGTCCAAAAATCTATCGATCTCAACCTTGAATACACTCAATGACTGTGTTTAAACAGCCCTCTGGGGTAGACAATTCAAAAGATGCCTAGCTAAGTGAAGAAACTTATCCTCATCTCATCTTAGTAGTCCAGAGACTTGGACCAATTTTCTGGAGAAATGAGTTCAAATCCCACCAAGGCAGCTGGGGAATTTAAATTCAATAAATTAAATTAAATCTGGAATAAAAAGCTAATGGTGACCATGAATCACCTGGATTGTCGTAAAAACCCAGCTAGTTCTTACCGTCCTTATCTGGTCTGGCCTATATGTAACTCCAGATCCACAACAATATGGTTGATTCTTAATTGCCCTCTGAAATGGCCTGGCAAGGGAAATTCTGGGCGGGTAATAAGTGCTGGCCTTAGTGGTAACATCCACATCCCATGAATGAATATTAAAAAAAGTCTTAAATGATCCCTTAGCCTGAGACTATGACCCCTCGCGCTAGACTCTCCACTCAGGGAAAACAGCCTCTCAGCATCTACCATATCAAGCCATCTAAGAATACATTTCAATGATGTCATCTCTTATTATTCTAAATGCTGGAGAATCTAGGCCCATTCCACTCTATCTCTTCTCATAGGATAGCCCTATCATCCCAGCAATCAATCTAGTGAACCTTTGTTGCAGCCTCTCTAAGGCAAGTATATTCTTCCTCATGTAAGGAAACCAAAACTATACACAATGTACTTTCACCAGAGCCCTACATAACTGTGGCAAGACATCTTTACTCTTATAACTCCAAACCCTTTGCAATAAAGGCTAACATACCAGTGAGCTCATAATTGCTTGCTGTACATGCACATTAAACTATGATTTCTGTATAAGAACATTCACATTCCTCTGAATACCAACATTTGCTATCTCACCCTTTAAAAAATATTCTGCTTTTCTATTCTTCCAAGTGGATAATTTCATATTTTCCCATATATACTGCATCTGACACCCTCTTGCCCAATCACTATATTCCTTTGCAACCTTTTACACTTCTTTTCAACTAGCATAACAATAATACATCATTGCAATACACAATTGACATTTTAAAAGATATGACCTTTACAGTTTTAACTAAGACCAATAGATTTCCAATGGTGTTGCACATGGGGGGCGGGGGGTGGGGGAGGCGGTCGGTTTTAACTTTTGGGTGACCAGTAGGCAAAGTGCAGTGGTTTTGAGGCCTTGCTCTCTTTTAAATTTGGCTGGCATACAGATCTAGCGCAATGGATTGAAGCCTCAAGATCAGGTGGGGCTAGGGCGCAGTTGTGAAGGGCAAAGATCTGGGTGGCAGCGACTCAATTTTGTTGGCCCTGGAGCAGCTCCTTCAGAGCCCACAAATAATCTGATGCATCTTTGGCAGTCTCTTCGGTTCCACTGTCTTTACATCACAGGACCGTATAAAGGAGCAGGCCTGAGACAGAGAGCACAGCGAGACTGGCGGTAATATAAAGGAGTGGGACTGTGAGGGAGCACAGCGAGATCGTTGGCAGTATACAGGAGCAGGCGTAAGAGGGAACACAGCAAGGCTGGCAGCAGTATAAAGGAGCCGGCCTCAGAGAGAGCACAGTGAGACTGGTGGCAGTAAAAAGGAGCAGACCAAGGGAGAGGTGCCGACCGACTGCATTTAAAAGAAAATCAAAGTGTGATGTCACTGGGAAAAAGGTACGTGATTGGTTGATGAGTATTTTTCTCTTTTCTGTTGCTAAATTAGAGTATTCATTCAAAATTAGGAGCTGGGAAATTAAGAATATTCACTTGGGATAGTATAACAGTAAGTGTTGTAATAAGAGTGTAAGTACAGAACAGATTTAGAGGTATTAATTAAATTTGATAGTTTAAACAGGGTAGTAAATAGGTTGTTAAAAATGGAATAGAGAGTTTATTTTTAGATCATGGATGGACAGCTGCAACCTGTTGCTTGCAATTCCTGCGCCATGTGGGAACTTCAGGACACCTCATATGTCTTCGGCGACCACTTGTGTAGGAAATGTCTCCAGCTGCTTCAGCTTGAGCTCAGGATTTCTAAGCTTGAGGGGCAGCAGAAATCACTGCAGAGGATCAGGGAGCAGGAGAGTTCCTGGATTGTATGTTCCAGGAGGTAGTCACCCCACAGGCAGAAGGAGTTCAAGATAGCAGGTGGGTGGCCATCCGGAAGAAGCAAGAAGTGGGGTGTGTGTCACTCTCAAACTGGTACTCAGCTTTGGAGGCTGTTGGGAGAGATGATACCTTGAAGGAGCGCAGTCCAGACCCATGGCACTAATGGGCAGGGGACTGTTCAGGTGGGAGCAGCAAAGTACAGAAATACAGTTGCTATGCCTGTGCTGGGATGAGGGAGCAGTACCTCAGGACATGCGCGATGTCAATATCATCACCCTCTATAAAAACAAAGGTGATCGCTGTGACTGCAACAACTACCGTGGAATCTCCCTGCTCAGCATAGTGGGGAAAGTCTTTGCTCGAGTCGCTCTAAACAGGCTCCAGAAGCTGGCCGAGCGCGTCTACCCTGAGGCTTTCGTGCAGAGCGATCGACCGCTGACATGCTGTTCTCCCTTCGTCAGATACAGGAGAAATGCCACGAACAACAGATGCCCCTCTACATTGCTTTGATTGATCTCACCAAAACCTTTGACCTCGTCAGCAGACGTGGTCTCTTCAGACTACTAGAAAAGATTGGATGTCCACCAAAGCTACTAAGTATCATCACCTCATTCCATGACAATATGAAAGGCACAATTCGACATGGCGGCACCTCATCAGACCCCTTTCCTATCCTGAGTGGCGTGAAACAGGGCTGTGTTCTCGCACCCACACTTTTTGGGATTTTCTTCTCCATGCTGCTTTCACATGCGTTTAAGTCTTCTGAAGAAGGAATTTTCCTCCACACAAGATCAGGGGGCAGGTTGTTCAACCTTGCCCATCTAAGAGCGAAGTCCAAAGTACGGAAAGTCCTCATCAGGGAACTCCTCTTTGCCGACGATGCTGCATTAACATCTCACACTGAAGAGTGCCTCCAGAGTCTCATCGACAGGTTTGCGACTGCCTGCAATGAATTTGGCCTAACCATCAGCCTCAAGAAAACAAACATCATGGGGCAGGACGTCATAAATGCTCCATCCATCAATATTGGTGACCACGCTCTGGAAGTGGTTCAAGAGTTCACCTACCTAGGCTCAACTATCACCAGTAACCTGTCTTTAGATGCAGAAATCAACAAGCGCATGGGAAAGGCTTCTACTGCTATGTCCAGACTGGCCAAGAGAGTGTGGGAAAATGGCGCACTGACACGGAACACAAAACTCCGAGTGTATCAAGCCTGTGTCCTCAGTACCTTGCTCGATGGCAGCGAGGCCTGGACAACGTATGTCAGCCAAGAGCGACGTCTCAATTCATTCCATCTTCGCTGCCTCCGGAGAATACTTGGCATCAGGTGGCAGGACCGTATTTCCAACACAGAAGTCCTCGAGGCGGCCAACATCCCCAGCTTATACACACTACTGAGTCAGCGGCGCTTGAGATTGCTTGGCCATGTGAGCCGCATGGAAGATGGCAGGATCCCCAAAGACACATTGTACAGCGAGCTCGCCACTGGTATCAGACCCACCGGCCGTCCATGTCTCCGCTTCAAAGACATCTGCAAACGCGACATGAAGTCCTGTGACATTGATCACAAATCGTGGGAGTCAGTTGCCAGCGTTCGCCAGAGATGGTGGGCAGTCATAAAGGCGGGGCTAAAGTGTGGCGAGTCGAAGAGACTTAGCAGTTGGCAGGAAAAAAGACAAAGGCGCAAGGGGAGAGCCAACTGTGTAACAGCCCCGACAAACAAATTTTTATGCAGCACCTGTGGAAGAGCCTGTCACTCTAGAATTGGCCTTTATAGCCACTCCAGGCACTGCTCCACACACCACTGACCACCTCCAGGCGCTTACCCATTGTCTCTCAAGATAAGGAGGCCAAAGAAGATAGGTGATTCCATAGTCAGGAGGATATAGGCTTTTCTGCAACTGTTATCGTGAGCACTGCATGGTGTGTTGCCTCCCTGGTGCCGTGGGAAAAGGACATCACAGAGAGGGTGCAGGATATTCTGCAGGGGGAAGGGAGTGAGCCAGAAGTTGTGGCAACACATTGGTACCAATGACATAGCAAGGACAAGTATTGAGATCCTACAGGCAGATTTTCAGGAGCTATGGAGGAAGTTAAAAAAAGAGTGGGACCTCAAAGGTCTGGATTACTCCCAGTGCCATGCGCTAGCGAGAGTTGAAATAGGAAGATAGGGAGGATCAATGCATGGTTTGAAGCATGATGCAGGTGTAAGGGCTTCAGATTCTTGGATTCTTCGGGCCAGTTCTGGGGCAGTGGCAATTATGGAAATGTGGCTTAAAATGGCGAGCACTGGGTGCATAATATACAAAGATATAAACATAGAACATAGAACAGTACAGCACAGTACAGGCCCTTCGGCCCACGATGTTGTGCCGAACCTTTAACCTACTCTAACATCAAACTAACTACCTACCCTTCATTCTACTATCATCCATGTACCTATCCAAGAGTCGCTTAAATGCCCCTAATGTATCTGCTTCTACTACTACCGCTGGCAGCGCATTCCACACACCCACCACTCTCTGTGTAAAGAACCGACCTCTGACATCTCCCCGAAACCTTCCTCCAATCACCTTAAAATTATGCCCCCTGGTGATAGCCCTTTCCACCCTGGGAAAAAGTCTCTGACTATCCACTCTATCTATGCCTCTCATCATCTTGTACCCCTCTATCAAGTCACCTCTCATCCTTCTTCGCTCCAATGAGAAAAGCCCTAGCTCCCTCAATCTTTCTTCGTAGGACATGCCCTCCAGTCCAGGCAGCATCCCGGTAAATCTCCTCTGCACCCTCTCTAAAGCTTCCACATCCTTCCTATAATGAGGCGACCAGAACTGAACACAATATTCCAAGTGTGGTCGAACCAGGGCCTTATAGAGCTGCAGCATAACCTCGCGGTTCTTAAACTCAATCCCCGTTAATGAAAGCCAACACACCATACACCTTCTTAACAACCCTATCAACCTGGGTGGCAACTTTGAGCGATCTATGGACATGGACCCCAAGATCCCTCTGTTCCTCCACACTACCAAGAATCCTGTCTTTTAGCCTGTATTCCGCATTCAAATTCGACCTTCCAAAATGAATTACTTCACACTTTTCCAGGTTGAACTCCATCTGCCACTTCTCAGCCCAGCTCTGCATCCTGTCAATGTCCCGTTGCAACCTACAACAGCTTTCCACACTATCCACAACTCCAGCAACCTTCGTGTCATCGGCAAACTTGCTAACCCAGCCTTCCACCTCCTCATCCAAGTCATTTATAGAAATCACAAAGAGCAGAGGTCCCAGAACAGATCCTTGTGGAACACCACTGGTCACTGAGCTCCATGCTGAATACTTTCCATCTACTACCACCCTCTGACTTCTATGGGCCAGCCAATTTTGTATCCAGACAGCCAACTTTCCCTGAATCCCATGCCTCCTTACTTTCTGAATGAGCCTACCATGGGGAACCTTATCAAACGCCTTGCTAAAATCCATATACACCACATCCACTGCTCTTCCTTCATCAATGTGTTTTGTCACATCTTCAAAGAATTCAATAAGGCTTGTGAGGCATGACCTGCCCCTCACAAAGCCATGCTGACTGTCTCTAATCAAACCATGTTTTTCCAAATAATCATAAATCCTGTCTCTCAGAATCCTCTCCAATAATTTGCCCACTACCGACGTAAGACTAACTGGTCTATAATTCCCAGGGTTATCCCTATTCCCTTTCTTGAACAAGGGAACAACATTTGCCATCCTCCAATCATCCGGTACTACTCCAGTGGACAGTGAAGACGCAAAGATCATTGCCAAAGGCGCAGCAGTCTCTTCCCTCGCTTCCCGTAATATCCTTGGGTATATCCCGTCTGGCCCCGGGGACTTATCTGTCCTCATATCATTCAAAATTTCCTGCACATCCTCCCTCTTAACCTCAACCTGTTTGAGTATATCAGCCTGTTCCACGCTGTCCTCACAAACGACCAGGTCCCTCTCACTAGTGAATACTGAAGCAAAGTATTCATTTAGGACTTCCCCTACCTCCTCCGACTCCAGGCACAAGTTCCCTCCACTATCCCTGATTGGCCCTACCCTCACTCTGGCCATCCTCTTGTTCCTCACATAAGTGTAGAACGCCTTGGGAGTTTCCTTAATCCTACCCGCCAAGACTTTTTCATGTCCCCTTCTAGTTCTCCTAAGTCCATTCTTCAGTTCCTTCCTGGCTATCTTGTAACCCTCTAGAGCCCTGTCTGATCCTGATAAAGTGTTCAGAAAAGACAGAGAAGGAAAACAGGGAGGTGGGGTGGAAGTACTGATTAAGGAAGACATTGTAGTGTTGGAAACGGAAGTTGTCCTAGAGGGAGCAAGAACAGAATCCATTTGGTTAGAGCTGAGAAGATAAAAGGGTATGATCACACTATTAGGGGTATTCTATAGACCTCCAAATGGCGAGAGACACAGAGAGTTAGAGCAGCAAATCTGCAGGGAAATCACACAGATGTGCAAGAACTATAGTGCGGTGATATTGGTGGACTTTAGTTACCCAAAAATCGATTGGAATAATTCTAGAGTAAAGGGTAAAGAGGGTGAGGAATTTCTGAAATGTGTTCAGGAGAATCAGTATGTTCTCAGTCCTAATTGAAAGGAGGCATTGCTGGATCTAATGATGGGAAATGAGGTGGGCCAAGTGGACCAAGTGTCTGTTGGGGAGCACTTGGGTAAGAGTGATCATCATACCATAAGGTTTAGATTAGTAATGCAGAAAAACAGGAAATGAAATAAGATAGAACATCTAGTTTGGAAAAGGACAAATTTCAACATGATGAGAAGGGATCTAGCCAGGGTAAAATGGAACCAAAGACTGACAGGAAATGCTATAATCAGAACAATGGATTATCTTTAAGGAAGAGATGCTTCAGGTACAGGCTAGGCACATTCCAACAAGGGCGAAAGGTAAGGGAACCAAAAGCAGGGCTCCTTGGATAATAAGTGAGATAGAGATTATGATGGAACAAAAAAATTGGATGTACAATGCATGTCAGGTGAATTCTTCAAGTGAGAACCAGGCCATATACAATAAGTTGAGAGGGGAGATGAAGAGGAAAATAAAACTGGCAAAGAGAGAATAAGAGAATAAAATGCCAGGCAACATAAAAGGGAACCCAAAAATCTTCTATCAGCATATAAATAGTAAGCAGGTAGTAAGAGGTGGAGTGGGGCCTATTAGAGACAAAGAGGGTAATATATGCTTAGAGGCACAGGGCAGGGCTAATATACTAAGGAAGAAGAATCTGATAAAATATCAGTAGAAGCAAAGAGAGTACAGACAATGGATAGGATAAAAAATTGAGAGAGGGAAAGGTACTGAAAAGGCTGGCTTTGCTTAGGTTAGATAAGTCACCTGGTTCGGATGGTTTGCAATCCAGGTTGCTAAAGGAAGTTGGAATGGAGATAGCTTGCCATAATCTTCCAATCTTCCCTGGGCACAGGGAAGGTGCCAGAGAATTGAAGAGTGGCAAATGTGGCACCCTTATTCAAGAAAGTGTGTAAGAACAGTCCGAGCTACTACAGTTTATCATTTGTGATTACGTTTTCAGAAACAATAATCACAAAACAATCAACATACACTTGGAGAGGTTTAAGTTAATCAAGGAGAGCCAGCACGGATTTGTAAAAGGGAGATCATGCTTAACGAATCTAGTCAATACTAGCTAGCGCAAAGGAAGATGGTTGTGGTTGTTGGAGGTAAATCATCTCAGCTCCAGGACATCAGTGCAGGAATTCTTCAGGGTATTGTCCTAGGCCCAACCATCTTCAGCTGTTTCATCAATGACCTTCCTTCAATTATAAGGTCAGAAATGGGGATGTTCGCTGATGATTGCACAAATCCACACAATTCGTGACTCCTCAGATACTGAAGCAGTCCGTGTAGACAATACCTAGGCTTGGGCTGAAAAGTGGCAAGTAACATTCGTGCCACATAAGTGCCAGGCAATGACCATCTCCAACAAGAGAGAATCTAACCATCTCCCCTTGACATTCAATGGCATTACGATCGCTGAATCCCCCCCACTATCCACATCCTGAGGGTTACCATTGAACAGAAGCTGAACTGGAGTAGCCATATAAATACCGTGGCTACAAGAGCAGGTCAGAGGCTAGGAATCCTGCGGCGAGTAACTCACCTCCCGACTCCCCAAAGCCTGTCCACCATCTACAAAGCACAAGTCAGGAGTGTGATGAAATACTCTCCACTTGTCTGGATGGGTGCAGCTCCAACAACACTCAAGAAGCTCGATGCCATCCAGGACAAAGCAGCCCGCTTGATTGGCATCCCATTCACAAACATTCACTCCCTCCACCACAGACGCAAAGTGGCAGCAGTATGTACCATCTACAAGATGCACTGCAGCAACACACCAATGCTCCTTAGACAGCACCTTCCAAACCGTGACCTCTACCACCTAGAAGGAAAGTTCAACAGATGCTTGGGAACACCACCACCTGCAAGTTACCCTCCAAGCCACACACAATCCTGACTTGGAACTATATCGCAATTCCTTCACTGTCGCAGGGTCAAAATCTTGGAACTCCCTTCCTAACACCACTGTGGGTGTACCTACCCCACATGGACTGTAGAGGTTCAAGAAAGCAGCTCACCACCACCTTCTCAAGGGCAATTAGGGCTGGACAATAAATGCTGACCTAGCCAGCAATACCCACATCCCATGAAATAATTTTTTAATAATAGAATTTTTTGATGAAGTAACAGAGAAGGTTGATGACGGGAATGCGGTGGATGTTGTCGATATGGATTTTAAGACAGCATTTTATAAAGTATCCCATAAAGGCTCATTAACAAAATTGAGGTTCATGGAAAAAGAGGGTCAGTGTCCAAATAGGTAAAAAAAAATTGGCTTAAGGACAGAAAACAGCAAGTTGTAGTAAATGGTTGTTTTTCAGACTGTATGATGGTAGACAGTGGTGTTCCCCAAGGGTCAGTGCTAGGACCACTGCTTTTTTGCTATATATAAATGACTTGGATCTTGGAATCCAGAGTAGAATTTCAAAATTTGCCAATGACACCAAACTTGGAAGTGTGGCAAACAGTGAGAATGATATGAACTGCCTGCAACAGGACATAGATAAGCTAGCAGAATGGGCAGACAGGTGGCAGATGGAATTTAATACTGACAAGTCTGAGGTGATGAATTTTTGCAGAAGAAAAAGGGAGACTCAATATATACTTAATGGCACAGTTCTAAAGAGTGCAGGAACAGAGGACCTGGGGGTTCATGCACATTAATCTTTGAAAGTGGCAGAACATATTGAGAGAGTGGTTAGCAAAGCATATGGGATCTTGGGCTTCATAAATAGAGGCATTGAGTACAAAAGCAGGCAAATTATCTTGTACCTTTATAAAGCTCCGGTTAGACCCCAAATGGAGTATTGCATCCAGTTCTGGTCACCACACTTTAGGAAGGATGTGAGGGTTCTTGAGAGGGTGCAGAGGAGGTTTACCAGAATGGTTTCATGGATGGGGGATTTTAGTTACAAGGTTAGGTTGGAAAAACTGGAATTGTTCTCCTTGGAGCAAAGGAGATTGAGGGGAGATTTAATGGAGATGTACAAGATTATGACAGGTATAGAAAAGTTAGACAAGGAAAAACTGTTCCCATTAACTAATGGTGCAAGGACTATGGGGCACAAACTGAAGGTTTTGGGCAAGAGATACAGGGTGAATATGAGGAAGAACGTTTTTATGCAGCAAGTGGTAATGATCCAGAACACGCTGCAAGTGGAAACAATGATTTCAAAAGGAAACTGGATGTCCACTTGAAGGAAATAAACTTGCAGAGGTATGCGGATCAAGAGGGGGAGCGGGACTGACTGGATTTATCCGTGAAGAACCAGCATGGACTCAATGGGCCTAATGTCCTCCCTCTGTGCCGTAAAATGACTCTATGACCCCGATTTCTATATTAAAGAGGCCTATCTGTAATAAGCAGGCATTTTGGACACCGAGTGGCAGACACCTTTCAAAATGGAAGCAGGCTCATCGCCAGTGTTATTTTGAGGCCACTGCTGCCCTGTTAACACCAGGCAAAGGCAGTAAAAATCAGTTCTGAAGAGTCAAGACTAAGTTTAGGCTTCAAGTAAAGCAGGATTAAAGGGCAGGGAATGATTGAATCAGGGTACACTGATGTAACTGAGTCCCTATTTTAAACTCATTCATGCTGTGCTTATTTTTATACTTTCATTATAATTTCTGTGGCCACATTTATAATGGAAACTGCCTATGTAAACATTTCATGCAGAATTACACCTTCCTGCCAGTGGTGGTCCTAGACCACTGGCAGAGGATATAATTACAGCATGACAGGTTTGCCTAGGAAGCTTCTATTACAAATGTGGACACAGGAGTTATAACAGAAACATTTGACAGGAAGTTTGCACGTCCATAAGAATTTGATAGATTGTTAGCTGATTGCAAGGAGTGAGTTACTACTAGTTAAATGAATAAAAAAGAAAAAGAATAAAAATAATAGGAACCAGCTTTTTAGTATGTAAAGTTAGAGGAAATCCAAAAGAATCTTGCTGATTCACTGGGTAAAATAATAAATACCAGGTACTTAAGGATGTAAAATTAGGGGAAGTTCAAGAGAACCTCATGAAAATGAAAGGTATCTTTGTTACAATGTCTGATGAACATGAGGGTGGACTAACAGAAATACTGTGGTGAAGGCTAAATTCATATAAAGGAAAGGACTAATTAAGACAGTATCATAACTCAGTACTTTATTGACTGGGTTGTTACCAGAGATGGATGATGCAAGTCTTTCTGAATACATGTATGGATAAGGGTTTCATTTAATTTTTTTTAAAAAACAAGCTAAATAGGCTTCTTGATAATTACAAGGATAACTAAGGACAAAGATAAGAAATATAAGGTACAAATAAACGATCTAATTTACTGAAGAAGTTCTGCAAGGGAGGGGTTACAAAAGGAGATTGTCTGGCTACAAGCAAAGGTAACAGAAATATATTCTGATCTCAAACATGAGTTAAGGCAGCATCTAGGTAAGTTGGGTGAAAAGGTGGGTCTTACCAAGATATTAAAAAGGGGGAATGTAAGCAATGGAAAAAAGTAGGGAGCAGAAGGATAGCCTGACTGATCAGATCAGACAGGCAAAATTAAAATCAGAGCATGATGTACAGGGAATACAGTTGAAGATTCAGCAGTTAGAAGGGAAGTGTGGTCAAGCTGGGAACATAAGTCATATGAGGAAGAAGTGGAAACTCATCAAGGATGTAGAGATGTGCCTGCAACTACTTGACTTATGCCATCAAGGATTTCCAGGTGATCGAACATGATAAGTTAAAGGATGGAGGATCTGTTTTTATGTACCAGAACCACTACATCACTAGTTGTAATTTATATGGCATCAGTAAGTTACTACCTGAGAAAGTAATTGAAGTGATGCAGGTGTTCAGTGATCCAAAAGTGAGGACATGTCTTAGTCTGACAGCCTGATCAGGTGAGATTATGAGACAGAGAGGCAGAAATGGCAGACTGTTGGAATGAGCTGTGAAACTGTGCTCCACAGGATTGAATCTAACTCAAGCTGCAGTCATTACAAGAGAAGTGTCATGCTCGGCCCCCACCTGCCAAGAATGAGGCACATTAATTTTGTCATGAACATTGATTTTAAACTGTTACTGGAGTTAAGAAAGGACTTGTTAAATAGATCAGCCGTGGCTGGAAAAGACATTTGCATATTAACAGACAGTGTTTTGAAGGACAAAGCAACCATTCCCTGACATTCAACCCACAATGGACCTTTGATCACCAGACGTTGAAGGTGGGGGAGCTCGCATTCCAGGTTGACTGCCAAGATGGCCTAATACACAAACGGACATGGTCACACCAGCTAGTCACATGACTAACCTGTTGGACAACCAGAGTTTTTTGAATTTGTACAAACAGTTTGGGCAGCAAGCTGTTTGCTCCTGGACTGAGAAGATCTCTCTCCTGTCTGCCTGCTCCCATCTCTTTCTCACAAGCCTCTGAATCCACTGAAGACACATGAACCCCAAGAGAGAAAAGTCTCCTACAGCGAACAAGGTTTAAAAAGAATACTGGGCCCAACGAAAAGCAAGATCTACCTACAATCAAGGGCTCTACAGTGAGATCGAAGAACCGTAACAACAACTCTTCAGATACTGCCTCAAACTTTTCCACTTTATTTCTTCTGCTCTGTTCTGTCTCTAACTGTATGTGTGCAGCGCGTATGCATGCTAGCGTGGGCGCGTCGTGTATCCGTAGGCGTTAACCGAATTTGAGTTTAAGTTTAATAAATTTCAACTTTTCTTCTTTAAACCTAAGAAAGCCTGTTTCTGCTGATTTCTTTGCCTTATAATTGGAAAGCGGTGAACAAGGATTTACCAAGGGGGAGCTAAAAACATGGTGTGTTTAAAATTAAGCCCTGTTACAGTAAGACCACGTGAAGACTGAAAGGGAACCCTAGCCCTCTTTCTCACCTGGTCCTAACAGAAGAAAGAAACCCCCCCCAAACCCACCCCTTAACTTGTGGTTGAATCTGGCATGAATCTATACATCAAGTGATCGGACTACAGATTATCACCATTTTAAAGGATATTTTTTGAGTAACTTAAACTGCATAATCCAGGCGAATATTGGTGTCCAATAAGTTGTGTTGATGGATGTTAAATACCTAGTAGTTGAAGGTAATAGGGTGAACAGGTGTTGGGTGTTGATTAGTTAATTGTACTCAGATGTATATATAAAGAGTCAGCCAGGATTGACTGGAGATTGTTAGGAGTAGTAAACTCTGTGGTAAGTAATAAAGAGTCTCCATCAAAGCATCCTAGACTCGGTGTTGTCTTCACAAACAAGCTTGGAAGTTTCTCTGATATTGGTAGCAAAGGGTGGCTGCCTAAAAGTGAAGATTGGAGACAATGATTTATTTTCAGACAGGAGATAGAAATGGAGTTAATTTTTTTGAGAAGACTGTAATTGAAGTTTCTCCTCAAGGAAGGAGGCCTGAAACCCAGGTGTAAGATGTTGGGATATGATTTTCCACTGTGATTTTGTGAAGCTGAACCTTGTGATCAATGGAAGAATGAAGTTGATCTATGGATAGGGGTTATGTCCTTTTCAAAGAGAAAGCAAGGAAACCCTTACATTTTTACTTCCTGCCAGAAGCAAAATCAGGTGTGAAGTGTTCTTGCAGCTAAAGGCTTATCATTTGGACAATCTCTTAAAATTTATCCATAAATTTTAAATGAAAGATGACTTATTGAATGCCTATGAGATGTGATTGGACTTTGATAAATTTAGAAAAATGGACAGTTCTTCCATAGAATATTTCAGAGTTTAACTGACTATATGCAAAATTGCAGCAATTCTACTTGAAAATTCCTAAATCAGTACTTGCCTTCAAATTGTTGTATTGTGCTCAGATAACATGGTTAGGCTTAGTTTTAAACAGTTATATTCAAGGAAAGAGAGAGGCCTTTTCATCAGATGTCTGAAGCCTTAAAAGTATTGGGAAAACACTCCTTTCTGGCTGTTTTCATGGCATAGATGGATTCTTCAGCGGTGACACTCAAGATTGAGGATACAATGCTAGTAGCATTTTGTGGTTGTTCCAATGTGGGGCCTAGACATCAGTATGAAAGATACACAAAGACTGAAGATATGGATCTTTTTGGCAGCTATAACAGATGGCAGGAATTCTGCAGTTATGGCTGAAGGATGAACATGAGGAATAACCAAGGGGTGATAAACAGGTGTTTCAAGTGTGACTCCAAGTATCATTATGCTTTGAATTGTCCAAAAAGGAATTGCAGGGTTTTTGAGATGATGCATGATGTGGAAAGTTAGGATGGTGATACTCTTCCATCAGAAGGAATTGTATTGGTCATGAGAAGCTTTAGTCCAGTAATGACTGTCCTAGTTGCAGATTTGTTCAATTGCGCAGTGCTAGATCATGGGTGTATGTCCACGGTATGTGGACTGGACTAGTTAGTTTTACATGGATTCTTTAAGTATGGAAGAATGAAGTAAGGTCAAAGACTATGACCATTCTACCCGTTTCAAGTTTGGGGATGACAATGCATTGAGATCAGAGTGGTAATTCTGTGTAAAATAGCAGGAGTAAATGGCTTTATTAGTACTGAGTTAGTATCCAGTGAAATATCTTTGCTGTTAAGTAAGCTGACTATGAAGAAGGCGCAGATGAAATTGGATATAAAATGTGAAACAATTGTCTTTTGCAAATCTATAGATTTGCAGTTTACACAGTTGGAACATTATTGTATACCTTTAATCAGACCTAACCCCTCTAAGCAGCATGTTAGTGGTATTAATGGCATCTGGGGTAGCGATTTAAAGGTGGAAAGGCAGATTATTTCAAAACTAAATTGACAGTTTGCACATCCATCTTGTCATAGATTGAAGGTTCTGTTAAAATCTACAGGGGTAATAGATAATGACTATACTAAAATTATTGGAGATATCAGTGAAAAATGTGATCTATTTATAAAAAAAAATACAGGAGGATGCCATTGTGACCTGTAGTGATGCTCCCATTAGCAAGGGACTTTAATGAAATCACAGCCATGAACTTGAATGTATGGGATAAAGACAAACATTTTTCTTCAATACTTTGTAGACATACAACTACATTCAGTCTGTCAACAGTAATTTATAGTAAAGACAAAAAAAGTAATACTAGACAAGTAATTGAAAGATTTATAGGAATGGGCCTGGGAGCACTAGTTAGATTTCTAACACACTCAATGGAGGAGAATTTTCCAATGATGAGTATGTGTGAGAATCAATATTGTAGCAATGCACATGGCAACAGAAGTCCTTTTTTTAGTAATGGGATTTGTGAGAAATCATGCCATGATTGACAATGCTCAAGAATTTTAGCTAACCAACCAAACTGTAAATTGATGACTACTCTGGTGTGGGCAGTACATGCAAAAAACATGTATCAAATGGTTAGGGATTGTAGCCCCTATCAATTAGCTTATGGCAGGAACCAGAAAATACCTTGAACATAAGAACAGGAGTTGGCCTTTCAACCCATCAAGCCTGCCCTGCCATTCAATATGATGGCTGATTGTTCACTTCGATGCCTTTTTCCCACACTATCCCCATATCCCTTTGTCATTGGTATTATGAAATCTGTCAATCTCTACTTTAAACATACACAATGGCTGAGCTTCCGCAGCCCTCTGGGGTAGAGAATTCCAAAAATTTACAACCTTCTGAGTAAAGAAATGTCTCCTTATCTCTGTCCTAAGTGGCTTCCCTCTTATTTTGAAATTGTCCCCTGGTTCTAGACACCTCAATCAGGGGAAACATCTTACCTGCATCTACCCTGTCTATCCCTTTAAGTATTTTGTAGATTTCAATGAGATCACCTCTCGTCAAAACTCAACAGAATACAGGCCCATTTTCCCAATCTCTTCATAGGACAGTCCCGCCATCCTGGGAACAAGTCTAGTGAACCTTTGTTGCACTCCCTCTATGGTGGTAATATCCTTCCTAAGGGGACCAAAACCACGCACTGTACTCCAGATGCAATCTGACGAAGCTTCTATACAATTGAAGCAAGACTTCAAGACTGTACTCCAATCCTCTTGCGATAAAGGCTAACATACCATTAGCCTTCCTAATTGCTTGCTGCACCTGTATGCCAGCTTTCAGTGACTTATTGACGAGGACACCTGGGTCTCTTTATACATCTACACTTTCTAATCTCTTGCCATTTAAGAAATACTCTGCACATCTGTTCTTCCTACCAAAATGAATAACCTCACATTGTTCCACCTTGTATTCCATCTGCCATGAGCTGAGGCCCAAGACTGATTCTTGCGGTACCCCTCTAGTCACAGCCTGCCAATGTGAGAATGACCCATTTTATTCCTTCTGCCTGTTAACCAATCCTTAATCTATGTCAGTTTATTACCTCCTGTCCCATATGCTTTAATTTTGCTAACCAACTTCCTGTGGGGGGACTTTATCAAAAGCCTTCTGCAAATCAAAGTACACTGTTGGAGTTTTTTGAAGATGTTACTAACAGAATTGATAAAGGGGAGTCAGTGGACTTAGTGTTTTTTTTTTCACCAGCATCTTCTCATGGACAATTAGAGATGGGCAATAAATGCTGGCCTGGCCAGTGATGCCCACATCCCATGAAACAAAGTTTTTTTAAAAAAAAAACATCCACTAACTTCCCTTTATCAATTCTGTTAGTAACATCCTCAAAAAAACTCCAACAGATTCATCAACAAGATTTCCCATTCATAAATCCATGTTGACTATGCCCAATCAGATCATTATTATTCAAGTATCCATTTATCACATCCTTTAGAATAGATTCTAATATTTTCCCTACTACTGATGTAAGACTAACAGGTCTGTAGTTCCCTGTTTTCTCACCCTCACTTCATATAGTGGGGTGACATTTGCTACCTTCCAATCTGCAGGAACCATTCCAGAATCTATAGAATTTTGGAAGATGATCACCAATGCATCCGCTGTGTCCATCGCTACCTCTTTCCACACTGTGGGATGTAGAATATCAGGTCTGGGGACTTATCAACCTTCAACCTCATTAATTTCTCCAATACAACCTTCTTAATACTAATTTCATGTAATTCCTCATTTTTCCCCCCCCCCCCCCCCACCCCCCCGGATCTCCTAATTCTGGGAGATTTCTTGTATCTTCCTCAGTGAAGATTGGCACTAAGTAATCATGTAGCTTCTCTGCCATTTCTCTATTCCCCATTATAAATTCTCTTGACTCTGCCTGTAATGGACCCACATTTGTCTTAGCCAAACGTTTCCTTTTTACGTACCCATAGAAGCTTTTCCAGTCCACTTTTATATTTTTTGCTTGTTTACATTCATATTCTATTCTCCCTTTTGGTTTCTTGGCCCTCTTTTGCTATATTCTAAAATCCTCCCAATCTCAAGTTTACTATTTCTGGCAACTTTATAGGCCTTTTCTTTTCATCTTATACAATCCTTAACTTCCTTTGTTAGCCACAGTTGACTGCATTTACTTTTGGGGTTTTGTGCCTTGAAGGAATTTGTGCCTTTAGTAATGTAGGATCATATTCTGGCTTTAGGGGGGGGGGACTACAATTAGTTCCATTTTTGCAGAACATTTGAATGCCATGCATGCAGGGAGAAAAGCTTTTATTAAGGTGGAGGTTTTAGAAAAAAAATCAGGAGAGTTTTGAGGTATCGTATCAGGCCATCAAAGTTTTTTTTTATACCGGGGACATGGTATATTACAAAAGAGAAGGGCAGAAAGAATGGAGAGGCCCAGGAAAAGTTTACAGGCACTGATGGCAAAATGGTAATTTTGCAACCTGGCAACCAAATCATTAGAGTACATTCTTCGCAGCTTATTGGCACTGATTATACACTGACAGAATCTGAACAAATGATGTAAACTCATGATGCACCATGTACTTCGCATACACAAGTCAGACCTTTGCGAGTAACAGATTGTGGCACATAGCAGGCTAATTGCCTGAAGTGAAAAGGCCATTTATCCCAAAGGTCAACTACCAAATGCAGGGACTGGAATGGTTTGTATGCCAGAAGGGGACAGTGAATGGAGGGAAGCCACCATTATAGGAAGGGCAGGAAAGGCTACAGGAAAAAACAAACATTGGCTAAATATGCACATCAAGGGACAGAATATCCAATCGATTGATTGGCAGAAGGAGGTTAAACTGTGGAAGGCCAAAAGACTTCATATAAGTTCAGACAGTGGGCCTGATGATGATCATAGTCCAAGGAAAAGGTCACAAACTTGTGAGAGGAAGGACTGGTCGAGTAGTAGCAGCCCAGAAAGGTATAGTAAATCTAGTAGGGGGACATAGTTTAACAAGAGTGAGGACCAAAGAGTAGGCAAGCTGCGCCACAAGAAGTAGGAGCCCTTATGATAGATGAGTTCTAGTTGCTACTAACAAGTTATATGGTAAATTGGTAAAGATGCCAAACAAAGAGCTTAACCGTTGGAGAGAGTTTGGCGTATACATGGCAGTGCCAGATAGAGGACAACCAGCATTGTCCCATAGATGGATATATACAGAGAAAGTACTTCCCGATGATATGTATAAAGCTCAGGCCGGATTTGTAGCTCGGGGATTTGACGAATGACCAGGTGACCAAGAAGCGAGAGTAGACTCCCCAACAGCAGGAAAAGTAAGTTTGAGGATTTTCCTAGCCCTTTTAGCAACATTCATGGGAATGTAAGTCTATTGATATCAAAGTAGCATTTTGCAAGGGGAGAAGAAGTATTTTTAAAGCCACCAAAAGAAGCTGGAGACAGAGGGGAAATTTTGTAAGCTAAACAAGTGTTTATGGGCTAAATGATTCATCCTGGGTGTGGTATTTTTCAGTTGGGTCCATCCTCCTAAAAGCTGGTTGTATTCAGCTAAAAGCAGATCCAGCAATGTTTTATTGGAACTATGAAGAAAAACTAGCAGGCATTTTCTTTGTGCACGTAGACTAATTTCTGTGGGGAGGATCGACAGCATTTGAGAAATTTGTGGTAGATTAAGTTATAAAGGAATTTTAAAATTGGAAGTCTGGCTTCTGGAGCTTTTAAATATATAGGGTTAGACCTGAGGCAGACTAAGTTGGGAGTAACCCTAAATCAACAGTCTTACCTAGAGAATATTAATAGGATCCTGATAAATCGGGCCTGATCCCCACAAAAGGAAGATGCTGCAACCAAGGAAGAGTGGACCAGTTAAGGAGCTTAATTGGGCAATTAAACTGGTTGTCCGCACAAACTAGACTGGATGCGTGCTATGATATATTAGAATTGAGCACCATGCTGACACATGCTACTGTTGAAGTGCTGAAAGCAAATAAGACATTGAAGAAACTGAGTTTAGACAAATGTACACTCAAGTTTCCAGCCTTGGGTGACCCAGAAGAAATGAAATTCATAATTTTTAGTGACACCTCACACTCTAATCTTCCTGATGGTTTCTCAAACACAGTCGGGTTCATTATGTTTTTGGTAGGAAGAAAAAGATAAATGTTGTCCATTAGCCTGGGAATCTAAGAAAATAGAGGATAGTTAAAAGCATCTTAGCTGCTGAGACACATGCACTGGTAGAAGCAACAGATATGGGTACGTATTTATGAAGTATTTTAAAGGAACTTTAAGGGGCAATCGGAGAAAAATTCATATAGAATGCTGTACAGATAACCATTCTCTCTGGGACAATGTCAATTCAACAAAAAGTGTCATGAGGTTGAGAATTGATCTCGAGTATAAAAGAAATGTTGAAATGAAACGAAATTTCCAAAATAAAATGTGTCGAAGCGAGTTGTCAGGTTGTTTTACAAGAAGTGCTTGTTCAAAGAAATTGCTGGATGTCTGAAAAGAGGGCCATCTTGTGGTATGGGTTGATAACCATGGAAATTTTTAAGATCGCTTTTATAATTCTCGAAGTGAGGGAATATACATAGTATGTTAATTGCTGGTACTGTTGAAGGTTGGTATAATAATGTAAGGTAGGAAGAATGTATCATTTTGTCTCTTTTTAGTTTATATGTTACAAAAGTACCTACATTTTGTTAAATTTTGAGGACGTGTTTTATTTGGGAAAACTGAAAAGGATTCCATGGATTTTTTTTTCACTGGGGTCATTGAAAGTACTGGGAGGTCTTGTTTTGTAAACAACCCTTACTGGAAGTCACCTGTCTTCAGATAATTACCCAGCAGGATTTTTTGACTTGGGGGAGATGTTTACAGGGAAGTGACAGGTCAAGATTTATAGGGGTCAGGCAGCTTGACTCGAGATTGCTTTGGTTTTGGACAGTTGGTTGGAGTTTTTAAAAAATCAACCTGAAGGACAAAACCCCAGCTCAACCTGTTCCATCTTTTTGGAAAACTGGCAGGCTTTTTAATCACTTTGAGAAGCTCTTCGAGTATAAGAAATAGAGGAATTGATGCTAGATTCGTCCTGAAAGGCCTGCTTGAAACTCCTGCTGCCGCATTTCTCCTGAGACACTGGAAAAACCTGTTGGATAAATCTTTAATGCCGCCTGAATGAATTGCTCCAGAGAAAGATCCCAGTGACAGCCATCTATGCCTATTTGGGACACCAAACCAAAAACGACATCTGACATTTTTCTATATCTCTTATTTCTTCAAGAATTAGCAAGTATTTGGCCGAAGTATTTTTTGCCTTTTTTGTAACAGAGCTCTAAAGAGAATCTTTTTTCTGGTTAACTGGCGGGAGGAGCTAAAGTAAAAGGGAACTTTCATATTTCAATCTGTTAATGCTTTGCTTTGTTACTGGTATGTCTTGTTTTCTAATAAACTGATTCTTGCTTAAAGAAACCTGGTTGGTGTATTTTATTCTGGGATAAAGAGTAGAGTCTGACTGTATCAGTAACTGGGTAAACATTTATGTTGTGACCTGTGGAGAAGTGGAACTAGAAAAGACAGTGCACTCCTCCCAACTCAGTCATAACAATGTGTATTTAATTTAAAGAAAGGAGGCAAATCTGTTAGTGTCTAAGTTCTGTTGATTTGTTAAATACCTAGTAGCTGAAGGTAATTGGGTGAACAGGTGTTGGGTGTTGATTAGTTAATTGTACTCTGATGTATATAAGAGCCAGTCAGCACTGGCTGGAGATTGTTAGGAGTGCAATAGTTAGCTGTGGCAAGCAATAAACAGTCTCCACCAAAGCATCCTAGTCTCAGTGTATTCACAAACAGGCTTGTAAATTTCTCTAACAGCTACGATAGAAGCAGTGTAGTGAAGAAATTCCAATCTACTTTGCTATATCATGATAAAGTGAAACTATGAAAGGAACTCAAAGGCCACCACTAATACTAATAAGGTCCCTTTTCCAATCTTGAGACAAACTTCAGTGCAGAATCAGTTAGGTAAGCCAATCCAAATTAAACCTGATTTTAACCATTTTTAAAATTAATTCATGGGATATGGGTGTTGCTGGCCAGGCTAGCATTCATTGCCCATCCCTAATTGCCCTTAAGGTGGTGGTGAGCTGTCTTCCTGAACCGCTGCAGTCCATGTGGGGTAGGTACACCCTGTGCTGTGAGGAAGGGAGTTCCAGGATTTTGACCCAGCGACAGTGAAGGAACAGTCATATAGTTCCAAGTCAGGGTGGTGTGTGACTTGGAGGGGAACTTGCTGGTGGTGGTGGTCCCATGCATTTGCTGCCTTTGTCCTTCTAGTTGGTAGAGGTCGCAGGTTTAGAAGGTGCTGTCTAAGGAGCCTCTAATGTAGTTAAATCAGCCCACAGTTAATACATCTTTTTTGACTAAAGTGCGAAATACTAAACATACCTTTGGGTAAAATTTAAGAACTGTACTCATTTTGCCTTCATCCAAATCATTGATAAAGATTTGGAAAAGCATTCGTCCTAACATGGGTTTCTGGGAGTTTCTACTACTGACTAGACTCCGTGTATACCACAAATAAACACATTCTGTTGATGCAAATGCAGCCACCTCACAATCCTGCTTATACATTTGACAGCCAATCCCACAGGACACTGTCTGATTGAAAGTTCTTTGAAATGTCAAGTTACACAATGTTTACAGGGGTACCATCTGTGACCAACATTGTGATCTTTTTAAATCCAATCATAAACCAACAAATTTGTTTCATAGTGTGAAAAGTTAAGTCTATTTTATGAGACTGTCAATTCCCTGACACTACCTGTAACATATAAAAACTAACTCTGCCATTATTATAAGCTAAGCTAAGCTCACTTACATGTTAGCTGTCCTTGAATGAAACAATACCTGATTTTCTGCTGTTAAATTCTGTAAATGTTCTTACCTAGCCTCAGAATACCTAACTTCCATGACTGGCTAAAAATTAGATCAAACTATATCTTTTATTTTACCAGACTGTCACTTCAGAGGCAGACACTGCAAAAAGAACTGTCCTCTGACTCCTCCCTCATCTGTGGGTGACAGATTGGCTTGCTGAGCAGCCAGTGAATGAGACCCTCCTGGCTGTGAAATCTTACAGTTCTGGTAATATGTATTCAGTTAAGTCCCGTGCAAGGTGGAATGGATGAATACCATCCATATCATTAATTAACCAATTGATTTAAAACTAATGTGACATGCAAAGGGAACAACTCAAAGTATGTGCTGACTGGCTGTTTGATGTGTTATCCTGGGAATGAACCTTAACATTTTAAATGGCTTCATTATCTCTGGGAGTTAACTCTTTGTAAACTGAATCTAGCTTCATAACAATGTCATAAAATGAATGAAAATAATTTGGAAACCTCCATTAAATTCCCTAAAACCTTCTCTGTTTCAGTAAAAAAAAATCCCAACTGTTTTCTTCCTAACAATAACCTTACTTCCCAAATTATTCCAGTGCATCTTCACAGTAGAATTTCCATGTCTCTACTATCTTTCCTATAAGCCTATAATGCAGGAGCAAGCCAGTACCTAGCATTCCAACTTTGGCCCCACCAACATTTTGTACACATTCTGTGTGCAATTTTAAGAGACTTTTCTACTTGTATGCCCATCTTTTAAAGACTTGTATATCTGTATTCCTTGATCTCTGTTCCTCCACTGCTATAACTTTTACTGTTCAGGATCTACTTGAGTAAGGGAGTTCTCCCCAGTGTCCTGGCCAATATTTATCCCTCAACCAACTTCAACAGATTATTCTGTCATCACATTGCTGTTTGTGGGATCTTATTGTATGCAGGTTGGCTCCTTAGACAGCACCTTCCAAACCCGCGACCTCTACCAACTAGAAGGACAAGGGCAGCAAATATATGGGAACACCACCACCTGCATGTTCCCCTCCAAGTCGCACACCATCCTGACTTGGAACTATATCACCGTTCCTTCACTGTCGCTGGGTCAAAATCCTGGAACTCCCTTCCTAACAGCACTGTGGTTGTACCTACCCCAAATGGACTGCAGCAGTTCAAGAAGGCAGCTCACCACCACCTTCTCAAGGGCAATTAGGGATGGGCAATAAATGCTGGCCTGGCCAGCGTCGCCCACATCCCATGAATGAATTTTAAAATGTTATGAATGTGGTAATGTTTCAAAAGTGTTTCATTGACTGTGAAGTGTTTGGGATTTCCTGAGGTTGTGAAAGGCACGATATAAATGCAATTTCTTTTTTTCTTTTCACTGTTTTTTTTCCTAAAATGTATTCATTCACATTGGTGTTTGCTGAGATGTGATTAAAATGTGGCAAGAATGATGGAAACTGCTTTTCTCTTGATGCCAAAACATGCATACTTGCAAAGCTGTGACAGGCATGGATAGTGTTTTTCTTTGATACCATATGACATTGCAGAATAAAATTATATAACACACTACAATTCTAAATATAAATGTTCATTTCCTAGTTCACTTTTTTCTGTACTTCAATTTTCATATTCCAAAAGGTAGACCTCGCCAGTTGATGTACACCTGTCAAGAAGCTTTACCCATATCGCCTACATCTGAAGATGTAAATATGATTTTTTGGAAAGAGTACCATTTTCCTTCCTCCACAGCCATGTACAAGATTACAGACAATATTCATCCTTTGTAAGGAGGGTAGTGCCCACAGAAACCTCATATGATAAATTTCATGAAAGTGAAATAGATATGTCCTTTCACCTTTTTTATCGTTCTCTGGTTCACCTTCTGGAACCTCGGTTACCTTCGCCTTGTCAACGATCACTTCATCCAGAGACCTTTTCAGTGTTTCAGCTGCTGTTTGAAGCTTTTTTGCCTCTGCAAAGGCCATTTCAGACAGAATTGTACGATCCTGGCTTTCATAAAACAGCCCTGAATACACAATAATTCCATTAAAAACTAGAAGTCGATTAAGTTAGATATAAATAGTAAAAACATGGGGGTGGTATCTAGATCTGATCAAACTCCCATCAGAATAAAATTCTGATGTTTCCCTCTTTTAGCAAATTTTAGATTCTGTCTGCCACTTTCATTCAAAGAAAATACTCCTGTGAATAAACTGCTTTTAAACGCTTGCTACAGGCGCCACAGTGGCGCAGTGGTTAGCACCGCAGCCTCACAGCTCCAGCGACTCGGGTTCAATTCTGGGTACTGCCTGTGTGGAGTTTGCAAGTTCTCCCTGTGTCTGCGTGGGTTTCCTCCGGGTGCTCCGGTTTCCTCCCACATGCCAAAGACTTGCAGGTTGATAGGTAAATTGGCCATTATAAATTGCCCCTAGTATAGGTAGGTGGTAGGGAAATATAGGGACAGGTGTGGATGTGGTAGGAATATGGGATTAGTGTAGGATTAGTATAAATGGGTGGTTGATGGTCGGCACAGACTCGGTGGGCCGAAGGGCCTGTTTCAGTGCTGTATCTCTAAACTAAACTATAAGTCACTAGCTCAAGTATTACCAGGCAGTACCTGCCATTCTAATTTACCTGTTCCCATTGAGTGTTGGTACTTTTTAGCTAAACTGTCAAGAGGCTGCTATGTGAACCTAGCTGTTTTCATTGGTTGTTTTTTGTATATTTTAACAGGTCTGGCATTCTCTCAAACCTGCTCTCTGAGAATTTTACCAGTACATGGTAACACTGAAATTTAAGGACACAATGACTTAAGTAATGGCAGATCATGACTGAGATATTGGATTGATTGCCGAATAGAGCAAATTCTGTCCTGGGAAGGAAACGTCACCCCCCCCCCCCCCCCCCATCCCCCATTTGAAGGTACAGAGGGGTAATTTCATCTGAAGTATTACAAGGGGAGGCAAAACTGAGTCACCAACAAAGAGAAAATAGATCATACATGATCCACACTCTCAAATTTAAACTCATACCTCTAAAAGGCAAAGTTAGCGAATAATGAGGCAATGTGTAATTATGCATGTGGATGTTAATACTACTTGCATAATTAAAGGTATGTATGCTTATGTATGCAATTGAGTTGGGGAGATCTTAAATCCAAATTTAAAATATAATCCCAACTTTAGATTTAGAACCTTTCCCATAATTATCATTTTCTAATACATTTTAGAATGTCTTGAGCGGTAAGCAATTAGATCAAAAACCTATATTCCCACTTCTTTGAAATAGGAAGCACAAACATGATTGATCTGAAGCAGTTCACCTGAAGATAATGAACCAAACCAATCCTATTAGTTGACATTCCAATTTGGACACTTTTTTGAAATTCACGTCTATTGTGCACACATGTACAGTTGTGGGCTGGATTTTGCTCCCAGTTTGATGTTGGGTTCCATGGCGGGGGTAGGCTGGAGAATCGGAGTGGCAGGGGTTGCCACAGAACCCGACGTCGGAATTGCCAGGCCCAATCTTCCAGGCATTGGGGAAGATCTGTGGCAGACCCTCCACTGCTCTGCAACGGGACCCTGCTTTCCATATGCTAATTAGATCACTGCATTAATTTAAATGTAAATCTTCAGCGCAACGTGCAGCATTCATGTGCCTTCACTTTCCTGTCCAGGGAAAGCTGGTGGCATTGAGGTGGGGAAGGGGTCAACTCTGCACTGTTTGTATAGGAAAGGGGGGAGAAAGAGTCAACTCTGCATTTTGTTGAACTGTCTGCAGGGCTGGCCAATGCTGTCCCCACCACGTGATGGGGCAGCGGCTGCTGTGAATATGCTAAGTGGCTATCTGCCGCGGGTCCTGTGAGGGTTGGCCGCCATTTTCTGCACCTGCCACCGCTCCTTGCAGCAGGACAACAAAATTCAGCCCTTGTGTATGTAATGTGTGCATATATAAGTGTGGTATCGAACTGCAGATTTTATGAACAAACTGAAGAACTGTGTGAATTGTACCTAGATTCAGCAATTCTGTGCTACACACTAAAAGACTGGTTAGTCATAAACTATCTTATGAAGCACACATTAAAAAAAATGAATAAGTAAATATAAATGTTTTCTTACAATACATTGAAAGCACAAGAGATATAGCGGAAAATTCACCAAACACCTTTTTATTTAAAATTCAATCTTCAGTGTAAACTATAGTGCAATTACATAAGGAAGAATCTTTTTACTATACAAATTAAATCACAGCTGTAATAAGAAATCATAAGGACAAAGATGGAAATGTAACGAATCTGATGGTTTCTTATGCTAAGTCTTGCATATCAGTTACTTTGTGAATTGAACCTTACCCTGGATTGTCCAAGCTAACACGTTATTCGGTTCGAAGCTCCTGGCACTTTCAAAGAAATTATCAGCACCTTCATAATGCTCATTCAAACATGCTAGAATACCACACATAATAAGGCTGGAAATAAAATCACCAGAATCAGTCAAACACAGAAATCATAATATACACTGCAAAGTCTAAACAAACATAGCATCAAGTTCACGAATCACATTCTGTTATGTTTTGAATTAAGACTACCACAAAGTCAAGTGAGTGTACACTCGCTTCTACTTACTGCGGAATCACCAAGAAATTGTTTTATGCCTTCAGTGTTTCATCTGTCACACAGTGTAATTCACATGCTATCATTTAGATCACTGGAAGCATTTAGTATACATCTTACTGCATTTCTCTATAGTATTTGGCTGCAGAATCACTTTTTTTTTTTACTGTAGTTTCTGCAAACCTTGAGGAAGCTCAAGGAGGTACTGGCTTTATCAGAAAAAGTGAATTTTTTGGCCACTTCATTCTGGCTAGAGGAAGAGAAGTAGCAGCAACAGATGGAAGGACCACGTGCAACTGAAGCTAGAGCTTCAGAGTCCAGGTGAGGAGGGGACTTCACAGGCATCCTTACTCTCCAAATAGGGTGTTTGGCCCAGTGTCGCCTCCCTCCAGTTTCTGAGGAGCAGTCCATAAGGAGGCTGCCATAGACTTATGTTGCCTCCAACAATAAAACTTCAAAACTAATAGCAAAACCAGCAACACATTATCTGTTGTGGTAAAAATAACAGCCCTTAAAATTTCGTCTCCACCATCTTTCAGGATGCAACAGCAATATCAGTCAATCTGCAGTTCATGCTTGCATTAAGCAAGTGATTGATGCCATATTTCCTTCAGCAAATGCTTTCATCACTTCTGCTGTCGATATCCAGAAACAACAAAATAGGGTTTGCTGAAGGCACCCCTCATCCAGGGGTCATTGACTGCACACACTTTGTCATGAGAGCTTCTGTAAATGAGCCTGTTGCCTTCGCAAGAGCTTCCATTCTGTAAGGTGCACTTGTCCACTTCTCTGGCAGCAGTCATGATGGCTTCATAGTGTGCCAATCCTCTACTTCCCCTGCTCTTTTGACCCTGAACAGCAAGTCAGAGGCAAGTTACTTAGTGTCAAGGGCTATCACCTACACAACTGGCTCGTAATACCTCTAAGAAACCCAAGCTAGCCAGCCAAACTGCGCTATAACCCATTCCGTGGATTGACCAGTTATCATCAAGCAGACTACGGGGTGCTTAAATAATGCTTCCACTGCCTGGAAAGCTCTGGTTTCTTCCTCAAACATAGCCCAGAGTGCCCTGTATCGCTGTGGTTTGCCGCATACTGCACAACTTTGTTCTGCAACAGGCACATCGAATGGTGCCATCACTTGATTAAGATTTTCAATCAGATGACAAAGACAACACAGATGTCACTAAGGATGGTGAAGAGGCAGGAGGGGCACCAATAGCAGCCTGCAGACATCTTCAGCAGCAGTTCACTGAACAGCGCTGCAGCTGAACAACCTCAGCCTCCTCATCCTGATAAGCTACTTCCACCAAAGACCAATATTGATATATACATCTAACATTGCAGCATCAACAACTACTACAGGGACACTCTGCATTCAAAGATTTCAAACTGGCTTATGATTTTAATGGCTTACACAAATTACACCAAACTAATTAACACCCAGTATAAGCCTACAGTTCTGACTTAAGTGATTTTCTTTCCCATTTTAGTGCTCCTGTGTAGTATTCCCCCAGTGGCTGTAGCATGGGAGGCTCAGCCAAGAACTCTTGAGTTGCTTGCAGTGGGTGACCTCTAGGAGCTTAGGCCTAAGAGAGTCTGGTTGCAGACTGTAACTTATCGGCACTAGCTGGGCAGTCTGGCGCAGCTAGCTTTGCGGCATCAGGGCAGGTATCAATTGAGTGGGTGGAGGGTGCAGTCATGCCGTCATCCTGAGAGAGGGCAACATGTTCTATACCCATTAGACCTGCCCTTGCTATGGGGCTCAGCACTCCCACTGATCTGCAGGTGAGCAGACTATAGGATATTTGAGACAAAAGAAGACCCTATCAATTAAGATCCCTGTCAGTCTAAGACGGACAAAATGGTGAAGCCCAGAGCTTGACAGGTTAGAACTGTGCCACTGGCTTCTGCAAGGAATGCCTAGCTGCTGCATCCATTGAAGTTATCACACACTCCACACGGCTGCAGAATGTTGATCCCATGTGCTCAAGAGAACATACTTACTCTCTGTAACATCATGTGGTAGCACCCATGCAGGTAGTCCAATGCCTAGAGCAATTGTTAGTGCACAGAAACCCTTTTTCTTTTGAAGGCTGGGCCCCTAAAGTCATCATTTCTGTGTTCAGCTTAACTAGGATCTGATCTTAGCCCCGGCAAGCCCTTTCCTGAGCTGTACTTCCCATTTAGTTTAGTTTAGTTTAGTTTAGAGATACAGCACTGAAACAGGCCCTTCGACCCACCGAGTCTGTGCCGACCATCAACCACCCATATATACTAATCCTACACTTTTCCCACATCCTCACCTGTCTCTATATTTCCCTACCACCTACCTATACTAGGGGCAATTTATAATGGCCAATTTACCTACCAACCTACAAGTCTTTTGGCTTGTGGGAGAAAACCGGAGCACCCGGAAAAAACCCACGCAGACACAGGGAGAACTTGCAAACTCCACACAGGCAGTACCCAGAATTGAACCCGGGTCGCTGGAGCTGTGAGGCTGCGGTGCTAACCACTGCGCCACTGTGCCGCCCTTTACATCTGCCCTCGCTCAATAAAGAAAGGAGTCATACTGTGCAGAGCCCTCAAACTCACTACCTAGAGCACTCAATGTGCTGATCTCTGTGATAGAGCTTGGGAATGTCTGAGTGACAAACACAGCATCTTTGGGAGAGTGATCCCCCAACCCATCCCCCACCCCCGCAACCACCCACCATCTGTATGAACATAGGGCCAAATAGTCGGATGGAGCAGCAAGATTTGCACTGTCACTTCACGCATCTAACTGAAATGAGCCCCATCCATCAAAATGGTTCGAGCCTTCCAACGGCATTGGTGCACAGACGGTGCAATTGCTCCACCTATCACCCACCTTATATACGGTCCAAACCAGAATCAAGGCCCAAAGTCAAAAGTGAATCTACGCTTTATTAGTGTAGCTATACTAATTAGGCAGCCTAAAACATTATTATTAAGTTGGCATGCTTAACATACGTGACTCTGACCTGTATATGTGCTCCTGGTTTACAGCAACAGCCTCGTGAAAGCACTCCTCTGATTTGACATTGTCATTTAACAGGAGGTAGAAAGTACCGTAGTCAAACCAGTGGTCAGCATTGTTCCTGTCGCGTGCTAATCTCTGAAAAGAAAAGTTTTTTTTAAAATTCTGTGAGGTAAGTCAGTGACCCATTCCCGATGTGATATGGTTGTATGTCTTCAGCATCCCACTGCTGAAGATAATGAGGGGAAAAGGACCTTGTTGTGCCTATTTTCCAAGTGAAAAATGGGGTAAGGGTCCAATTTAGGGGCCAACCACCTGAGCCCAACCTCCTGAGCCCAACCAGCATCAGAAACACATCCAATGCCATTTTGATGCGTGTTCTACAGGCATCCCTGGTGTCATCCTATAACAGACATGAAGTCCCTTGAATATGCTAATAAGAGGCCTAATGCCTGTTTTATGATCCTTTTCTGAAATTGGTAAAAAGATGTATCTATGCACTTATTTCCTCTAATAGCACTGGATGCAGATCAGGGGCAGACTGCCCCCATTAAAAACCTGGAGCTACTGCTTCCAGAGTACCTATTTACGTGCTATCTGTCTTGGGGACAGGCCAATGCTGAGAAGAAAGGTCTTTATTTTTGACTTTATGAATAAAAAAGATCTTGTTGCTTCAGTACTATCAGTTTGCATTTAGTGATGGAGGCAGTGTTTAATACTGCGTCACCCATCATTCTTAATATCCATACTTGTTTTTCCTGTTAATCCATCTACTGTTTGGCACTGCCATGTTGCCCTTTTACCAATTCTCTCCAAGGCAGACTATAGAGGATTGCCAGACTCTTGCTAGGATGCAACAGCTCTTACAGCTAAGGCACTGCAGCACAGACTCATCCACAGGGGACACCACCTTTAAATAAATGTGAAGGCCATTGACACACAAATCACAGATTTGAGCAGGCAGAAATGGATTTAAGAAGCTGTCCACAGCAAGGTTATTCTCCCATTACCTTTATAATTAAAAGACCTTCTGGTTATTTTCCATTTCACCTGCCTCTTTATACTTGCTGCTGCCTTTATGGTCCTGGCAGCACCAGGATATCTTCTTAGTTGTTTTGCTACACCCCATAGTGCCCTCATGTGCACCTGTGCATGCCTGTAGAATGCAAATTTGGCTTAACAGGAGAACTGGCCACTGAGGATGAGGCCCTGGCAAAGTTGTTCTCAAGTAACACTGAGAGGAGGAATACTGGCCCAATAGATTCTCTGGATTATCGGCCTATTTACACAACTTCTCACCTCTTGGTGGTATTTACTTGCTAGTTCAAAGTCCTTGTTCATTTCAGCTTCTTTAGCAAAGTGTTTTAACTGCGCAGAGCCAAGAAATGATTCTGGAATAGGATCTGGAGGATCCACGTGCAACATCTAGGTGAAGAAAAGGACAATAATTTAGATCTGAAATAGAAAATGTTCAAAGCTCTACTCATAATGTAGGTAAAATTGAGAATTTAAAGATCATAGCTTCTGCCAATCTCACAAGTGCCAAGGATTAAACAACTGTATGATTTCTGAACTCTACGTGCACTATTGGAAAATATAAATTGCTTTTGCTGTTTTTTACTGAAACTATGATAGAACGACCAATGCGAGAATAATGATTTGATTTGATTTAGAGATACAGCACTGAAACAGGCCCTTCGGCCCACCGAGTCTGTGCTGACCATTAACCACCCATTTATACTAATCCTACACTAATCCCATATTCCTACTACATCCTCACCTGTCCCTATATTCCCCTACCACCTACCTATACTAGGGGCAATTTATAATGGCCAATTTACCTATCAACCTGCAAGTCTTTTGGCTGTGGGAGGAAACCGGAGCACCCGGAGGAAACCCATGCAGACACAGGGAGAACTTGCAAACTCCACACAGGCAGTACCCAGAATTGAACCCAGGTTCCTGGAGCTGTGAGGCTGCGGTGCTAACCACTGTACCGCAGTGGCTCGTTGGTCGAGGGGTATGATTCTGGCTTTGGGTATATTAAAAAATTATAGGTAGGATAAAGTGAAGCAATATGGGTAAAGATGGTTAGCCTAAGAAAGAAGTGTGTGCTTTTGCACCTACCTTTCTGAAGCCCCTAAACTCAGGATAAAAATCTAAAGCAAACCATACACATTGCAGCAATTTAACATTTTAAATAACATACTTATCAGCTGTGCAGGAAGGTACTTCGGCAGAGATATATGTAATGAAGGACAGTTGTCACTGTCTAAAAGGATGGTAATTTTACACAGTGGAACAGGTACTAATAAGAATGAGGCCCCGACGGTTCCGCATGTTCAGAGATCTGTTCAATGATCTAAGGGTCATAAGATGACCAACCAAGTTAAACTCAGTGACCTAAGGGTCACAAGCTAAAACTTAATGACATGTAAACTATAAAAGTGACAATTGTGCCCATAATAGGGCAACAAAGTGACCACAAAGAGGGGAAAAAGCTCTTATCTGTCACTTCAGTAAAATAGGAGACAGCATCCCAACCCAGCCAAGTGTCTCAAGTGTGAGTTCGTTGTCAACTGCTTAATTACGGCTTGTATTAGAATTGGTCTGATAGACTTCTGTCATGCACGTTGGTTTTGTCATATGAACATTGATTTTGAACTGTTGCTGGAGCGAGGAAATGACTTGTTGAACAGATCAGCCGTGGCTGGAAAAAATATTTGCATACTAACAGATGGTGCTTGAGTAGACAAAGGACTATTCCCTGACATATTCAACCCACAATGGATGGTGATCACCGGACAGTGAGGGGCTGGGGAAGTGCATTCCAGGGTCTGCTGGGGTGATGCAATCCACAGTGGCCTGCTGGTCACATGACTAACTGGCTGTTCCAGGGTTTTTGAACTAGCCACAGAGAGTTCGAACTCAGAGTGTCTGTTTGCTCCTGGACTGAAAAGACCTGGCCGGCTCGCCACAGCCTCTCCTGTCTGCTCACATCTCTTTCTCACGGAACTCCAAATCCACTGAAGACACATGAACCCCAAGAGAGAAAAGTCTCCTGCAGCAAACAAGATTTAAGAAGAATACTGAGCCCCAACGAAAAGCAAGATCTAGCTACAATCAAGGACTCTACAGTGAGCTCGAAGATCCATAACAAAAACCCTCTTCAGAGATTGCCTCAAACTTTTCCTCTTTATTTTTTCTGCTCTGTTGTCTATCTGCATGTGTGTATCTTGTATGCATGCTAGTGTGGGTGCCTCATGTATCTGTAGGCATTAACCAAATTAGAGTTTAAGTTTAATAAATTTCAACCTTTTTTCTTTAAACCTATGAAAACCTGTTTGTGCTGGTTTCTTTGCCTTATAATTGGAAAATGGTGAACAAGGATTCACCAAGTGAGAGCTAAAAACACAGTGTTTTAAAAATTAAACCCTGTTACAGTAAGACCAGGTGAAGGTTGAGAGGGAACTCTAGACCCCTTTCTCACCTGGCCGTAACACTTTCGTTAACTGTCCATTAATATAGTGTCTGATTAAGTTTGCATGGACCTTTGACAAATAGAGTAATATGTTGAACTGACATCCAATTAGAACCAGAACTTTACAAATTTATAATACAATTAAAATGGTGAGTGGCTGCAACATTCCGCAGTATTGCAGCAGTAGGTGACGATATGAAGGTTATGTTGTGTAACCCATTAAGTGCTGTGGGGCTCAGCAAATGCTATGTGAAAGCACCACTATGCTTATTTCTCACCATTGAAGCTGTTGTCAACTCACCAGAAATCTTTTCTCAACCCACCTTTATCCTGAAAGGCAATATTTATGCACTTCACTGCACTCTTCTTCTCGCCGACAATTTTTGCGACTGCCATGTTTGCCAGTCACAGTTTTTAGAAGCAGATTTTACTTCCCCTACTGTCCATCATAAGCATTCCCTTATAGCCAACAACCATCCATTCCTTGGCTGAATTTTTTGCAGTTATCCAGTCCCTCAGTGTAGTTTGTACTAACTTGAGCCATTAGGATGAATGCATAAACCAGAGGATGGACAAATTAAAAGTTGATAAATGCCATGGACAACTGGATGGTAAATTAACTTGATCCTGAAAGAGCAGGTAAGCTAAAGAAATTACTAAAGCAAAATACTGTGGATGCTGGAAATATGAAATAAAAACAGAAAAAATTGCTGGAAATACTCAGTAGGTCAGGCAGTATCTGTGGAAAGAGAAACAGAGTTAACGTTTCAGGTGGATGACCTTTCATTAGACCCAGGAAAAGTCAGAAATATAATAGGTTTTAAGCAAATGAAAGGGGGGAAGAGCGGAAAAAGAACAAAAGGGAAGGTCTGTGATAAGGTGGAAGACAGGAAAGATTAAATGACAAAAGAGTTGGTGGTGCAGGGCCAAAGGGAGTGGTAATGGAAATTACTACTTTAGGTAAAAAATTTTAAGGTTTCAAAATACAAGGTAACACTATGGAATTAAAGTTTATTCTACAAAGAGATAAAAGGAGTATGTGAGAATAGGAAAGTTATTTTAATGAGTGATTTTATATTATTCTTGGCATTTCTTCGTGGACGAAGATTTTGGGAAGGTTGTAGTCATCGGTTGCAGGCCCGCTGACTAGTCAGTCAGGCCTATCCGTGACCGGCAGATTCTCCGACAGTGGGTACAAGTGAAAGTGTAGCTGATGCTAGGGGCAATCAACATCACAGGGGCTACCATTGACCAGAAACTGAACTGGAGTAGCCATATAAATACCGTGGCTACAAGAGCAGGTCAGAGGCTAGGAATCCTGCGGCAAGTAACTCACCTCCTGACTCCCCAAAGCCTGTCCACAATCTACAAGGCACAAGTCAGGAGTGTGATGGAATACTCTCCACTTGCCTGGATGGGTGCAGCTCCAACAACACTCAAGAAGCTCGACACCATCCAAGACAAAGCAGCCTGCTTGATTGGCACCCCATCTACAAACATTCACTCCCTCCACCACCAACGTGCAGTGGCAGCAGTGTGTACCATCCACAAGATGCACTGCAGCCATACACCAAGGCTCCTTCGACAGCACCTTCCAAACCCGCGACCTCTACCAACTAGAAGGACAAGGGCAGCAAATACATGGGAACACCACCCCCTGCAAGTTCCCCTCCAAGTCACACACCATCCTGACTTGGAACTATATCGCCGTTCCTTCACTGTCGCTGGGTCAAAATCCTGGAACTCCCTTCCTAACAGCACTGTGGGTGTACCTACCCCACATGGACTGCAGCGGTTCAAGAAGGCAGCTCACCACCACCTTCTCAAGGGCAATTAGGGATGGGCAATAAATGCTAGCCTAGCCAGCGACGCCCACATCCCGTGAGTGAATTTTTAAAAATGCAATCCCGAATGGATTAACAAGTAAAAATGAAATAAAGAGGACAAAATGAACTCTACATATCCTGTTGGGAGAAAGGAGAAAAGGCTCACTAGGATATTTACAAGATCACTCAACAAGGTAAAATGGTGATTAAAGAGACAAAAAGAAACATAAGAAAATATGACAGTAAAAAAAAATTCACTACTACAATAGCATGAGTTCAGCGAAAGAAAAGATGACACTATTAAAATACACATCTGGTCCTGAAATTGAGGATGACCACAAGGTAGTAAATATTCTCTGACCAATTATTTCTTCCAAGTGTTCACAAGAAAAGACAAGAAGAATACGCTTTTGTCAAAAAAGACAAAATTCAGTACTTCTGATATAAATGAGATGGAAATCTTAAACAAGTTGAAAGGGATTAAAACAAGTAATCCCTCGAGACTGATGGCCAACCATCAGCTGGGGGGCCCACCCCAGCCTGGCTTGAGGTGGGCAGGCAATTTCCGATTTCAGCGCGGGAGACCCCCTGAGTACTTGAAGGAAAAAAACTGCAGGGCTATGGGGAAAGAGCAGGGAATGGGATTAATTCCTTCGCCCTAAAGAGTCAGCACAGGCACGATGGCTGAATGGCCTCCTTCTGTGCTATATCATTCTAAGATTCTACACTCTATAATGATATTCAAAAAGGGTGGCAACTACAGTCTCATTAGTCTATTTTATTTTTGTGTAAAATAATAGAACTGGTCATCCAGAATAATCTTCAGGATTATCTGTGTTTTTACAATCTAGCAAACAGCAATCAATACGGCTTTAGACAGGGAAGATTCTGCCTGATCAACATCTCTGATTTCTTTGAGAAAGTAACAACCTAAGTTGATTGTGGTAAACCTACAACATTGTATACTTAGTTTTCCAAAAGGCATTTCATAAAGTTCCACACGAATAGTCAAGCTCCAAGTTGTGGAGATTCAGAACAGAACTTGAGTATGGATAAGAAATTGGCTGAAGTGTAGAAAATAATCTGTGCAGGTTAGTGGAGTAATGTCAGGGTACAGGGGAGTTACAGTAGGGTGCCTCATTGCAATTTCTAGTTTACATTATTTAGAATCAGAAACTACATGAAAATTGGTCAAATTTGCAGAGGATATAAAACTAGGAGGGGCAGTGGAATCAAAGGAGGGAGGTTGGAAATTACAGAATGATCGAAACAAAATGTATGAGTGGTCTGCACAGCAATCCAAGGGATTGTAAGGAGAACAGGTTAGCCGAGGAGGACAACCATCAATACGACTTCATGTAGCCAGAGAAGGTGCATCAAAATCTGAATCTTTTGAAATTGCAACGAAACAGAACAAATCTAAGTTTAAATTCAAAGAGAAAGTATAAACCTAAGTTTTGCATAGGTTGATCTCAGCACAGCATGGAATGCTTGAAATCCTGCTGATTTCTAATAGTGGAAGTTGGGCCAATCAGATTCACCTTGTGCATAGTAAACTGTTACCAGAAACAGCCTCATTGATCCAACTACCACTTACAGACTTTTGATTGCCAATTTACCAAAGTAAAGCAAGGCATTAGTTGCAAAAGTGATGTCAAAACAGTTGTCAGATGTACTGACTTTGGCTATCAAGGTGGTGAACCACATGAAAGCTCGTCTTCTAAACCCCAGTCTTTTCAGTGTTATACGTAGAGATGGAGAGATGGGATCATTGCACTGGAAACTTCTCTTTCATACAGAAGTTCATTGTCTGTCTCTTGGTAAAGTTTTGGCAAGAATGTTCAAACTCAGAGTGGACTGTCACAGGTTTTTGATTGACATTGAATCATCACTTCACCATTATTTCCTCAACCAGTGCTTCTGGGCTATTTGGCTGACATATCTAATGACCTCAATAAACTTAACCATACTTTGCAAAGTAAGAACTGTAACATTTTTTCATCATGCAGAGAAAAGGACAAAGCTTTGCCCACTTTAGCTGTTCCTTACCTTGTGCAGACAACAATGCATCTCATCCACCAAGTAAATGTACAATTCATTAAGGAACGTCTGAAGCTGTTCTCTATTCTCAAAGGCCACTGTCTTCAAGTACTTCTCCCGGACAATTTTCACAACCGCATGCTAAAATGGGAAATTGGAAATTAGCAATTTTACATGACATGATCTCCAGAAAATTTACATTAATACATAGGCCAGGACTTTGTAGTAGTAATGATGGTGAAATTGTCAGCATTCACCATCATTACAACTGTGAAACTGGCAGTATCTTCTGGATTTCGGCATTTAACTCCGCATGTGTGGACACTAGAAGCTGCTGTCACTTTCACAGTTGTAATGATGTTGAACGCTAACAGTTTCACCATCATTACTACTGTGAAACTGACAGCAACTTCTGGCGTCCAACATACGCAGTTAAATGGGGAAATCCAGAAGCTGCTATCAGTGATTCCCAGCTCCTCCACAGGTAATGCTGTTGGAGCCCCATAAATAGAAATCTTTAGAAATTGGTTGAATTAATGTGAACTTCGGCTTTTTACACTCTAACCTTTGTATAAAAACCGATCAAAATTTATGCTTTTTAGAATGTGATGTAACTGGGTTTTTAACACCGTACTAAGTCCTAATTACTGCTCAACAACCTCTCAGGCCCTGAAAAACTAATTTTATATTTGTAGAATGTCAAATTTCTCTTATGATAAAAATTCCAAACGTTCTTAACAGAATAAATTTTTTTTAAAGTTTATGATATTTCAGTTTCTACCTGAATCCCATATCTATTTCCCAATCTTTTCTTAGCTCTCTGTAAAATGATTAAAAGTGTAGGATAATCAATGCATTTTAGTTCCTGGTTTTCTGTCTGTTAGAATCCTTCAATGCGATTGGCTGCTTAGCCAGCTTCAAGACATCACTGTTGCTATCCACCAGAGATTCCCTACAGTTACCACCAGAATCAAATTATCAGGAGAAGTGAAATCCATGCCACAGAGATCATTAAATCTTTGTGGGCAGCTTTCTTCAAGATCAGTGCTAAGCGCCACTATGTTACCACTGACTGCAAAATCTGGATCACAGAACATTCAGCTGTCAAAACTTCAGAAGATTTGGAAAAATATCATTACTCAAGTTATTTCCCAGTAGTGTGCTTATTAGCTGGAAGATGGGATGTTCCATTTCGTTGGTGTGCCTTCAAGAAGCACCTTTGAAATGGCATGAGATAGGTCTGCTCACTGATTAGATTCCCCAGTCTTATAAAAGCAAGTTGGTTGAGAAATGGAAAAATCAGTTTTTAGTTGTAGCCCAAATCCCATTTTCTGTCAAGTCTGGGAATCAAATCTAGGTCCCAACAAAAATTCACTACTCTTCAATCTAGCTATTATCCCAATACTATCTGTATGCAATCTTTCATGAAAGACTGAATGGTCATAGAACAGTGTTTATGTAAATTGCATCGGTATTCCAATATTGGAAAATATATAATTATTTTAGAGATTCTTTACAAGCTTTCAGTCATAGTCATGCCAATACTGAAGTTCCACTTTGATTCAGGTTTGTGTACACTGCCCAACCTAATGGGACTGAGAATGAGATGGCAAGCTCTTCATTTTTCTTTATTTGATCATGTAATATGAACGTCACTGGCAAGGCCAGGATTTTTTGCCCATCTCCGTTCTGATGAAAGGTCACTGACCTGAAACGTTAACTCTGCTTCTGTCTCCACAGATGCTGCCAGACCTGTTGAGTATTTCCAGCATTCTTTGTTTTTTACCTTAAGCTGTTCCTTGAAGGCAAAGTATTTTCCTGAGGCGTTCAGCTCAAATATAAGTTTATGTTTGCGCTCTTCCTGATCCTGGTATTCTTGCGAGAGTTTTCCTTCAACTAGCTTCCGTCCAAACATCTCCTGATATTCGTCCATGATGACTTTAGCCACACTGATTATCTGATCGTGGTAGTCTGCAACAGCCTGTGACAAACAGAAATCATCCGTGTAATGAACACTTACTTGAATAAAGATTACCCCAATACCCTATTTTCTGAATAGAATGCCTTGTCTTTAAGAACACAAGTGGCTAATTCAACCTGGCCAACTGGACCTACTTGGTGTAATCAAATAGGTTTCTGTAATGATTTATCCCTGCTATAATTTTTAAAAATTTCTGAAAGGTTTCACATTTGCTCTGCAATCCTTGGTAGTAGGCATGAGAAAAGCAATCACAGGAAATACTTTATAGAATTTTAGAATCTTTCAGTACAAAAGGCGGCCATTTGATCATTGTGCCTGTGCCGGATCTTTGAAAGGGCTGTCTAATTTAGAACCGACCCTAGCCAGCTTTTTCCCCATAACTCTGCAAATTAGTCCTCTTCCAGTACATGCCAAATTCAGCTTCAGTCTTTCATTATCTTCTCAGCTTTCTTGTTGTATCTGGTTGTCCAAGATAATTTTAACTTTGGTTGATAGTGTAAAACAGCCGATATCGGATCAGCTGCCCATTATGTGACCACCTGATCCAATATCGGTTGTTTTGCATCATCACCCAAAGGCACAATTACCCTCTCTGTGATCTACCCAACTGATTACCTCTAAGTTAACCAACTTCTAAAAATTCCTTTTCAGGATTAATTTCCTTTGGATAAACTTCAAGTTGCATTTTATTATTGAGTGAAAATTTAGTACAAGAACAAGCCCTATTCCCAAAAGAGTATCTTTAAAAAATTCAAGTACTCACTGAAATACATTATAAGCTAAAATACTGGAGTTTACTGCAAGGAATCGTGTGTGAAGAAAGAAGCTGCTTACTAAAAAGATCATGTGGATTGGTTAGCACGAATAACTGCGTTCCCTTGAAAAAATGTTGCGTCACACATTGTTGGAACACTAAATAGGTGTCCTGAACTAGAGCAGTGGGGGATGAAAACATCTGAACAACAGTATTCTTTGAAATGTTGTCACAAGCCTAGATTGACAAAGACCTGGGAACAAGTCATTCATTTGTTGTATTAACCATACAATGCTCATTATTTATTCTTGGGATGTGGGCATCGCTGGCAAGGTCAGCATTTATTGCCCATCCTTAATTGCCCTTGAGAAGGTGGTGGTGAGCTGTCTTCTTGAATCGCTGTGGTCCAAGTGGTGTAGGGACACCCACATTGCTGTTAAGGAGGGAGTTCCAGAATTCTGACCCACAGTGAAGGAATAGCAATATATTTCCAAGTCAGGATAGTGAGTGACTTGGACAGGAACATTGCTTCAGGAGACAAATGAAGGTTGGGATGGCCAGATCTAGAGTCCCATGGATGTCAAGGAGCTTAGAGGGTAAGATAAGGCAGAAAAGGAAAGCTTATGTCTGACACCAAGAAATCAATACTACAGAAAGCCGAGAGGAGTATAGAAAAAGTGGAGGGATGAAATCAAAAAGGAAATTAGGAAAGTAAAGAGATGGCATGAAAGAATATTGGCAAGCAAGATCAAGATGAACCCAAAGATGTTCTATCAATACATTAAGAGTAAGAGGCTAACTAAGGAAAGAGTAGGATCCATAAAAGACCAAAAAGGTAACCTTTGTGTTGAGGCCAAAGATGTGGGTATGGTTCTTAATGAACACTTTGCGTATCTTCACAAAAGAGGGGGCCGATGCAGACATTGTAGTTAAGGAGGAGGAGTGTGAAGTATTGGATTTGATAAACACAGGGAGAGGGGACGTATCACTAGGGTTAGTATACTTCAAAGTGGAAAAATCACCAGGGCCGGATGAAATGTACCCCAGGCTGTTAAAAGAAGCCAGGGAGGAAACAGTGGATGCTCTGACCATTATTTTCCAGTCCTCACTGGATACAGGTGTGGTGCGGAAGATTGCAGGACTGCTAATGTTATATCTTTGTTTAAAAAGAGAGCAAGGGATAGACCAAATAATTACAGGCCAGTCAGTCTAACCTCAGTAGTGGGCAAATTATTGGAATCAATTCTGAGAAACAGGATAAACTGTCACTTAGAACGGCACAGATTAATCAAGGATAGTCAGCAAGGATTTGTTAAGGAAAGATCATGTCTGACTAACTTGATTGAAATTTTTGAAAAAGTAACAAGGAGGATTGATGAGTAGTAGTGCATGTGGTCTACATGGATTTTAGCAAGACTTTTGACAAGGTCCCACATGGCAGACTGGTTAAAAAAATAAAAGCCAATGGAATCCAGGGAAATGTAGCAAGCTGGATACAAAATTGGCTCAATTTCAGGAAACAAAGGGTAATTGTTAACGGGTGTTTGTGCAACCGGAAGGCTGTTCCCAGTGGCGTTCCACAGGGTTCAGTACTAGGTCCCCTGCTTTTTGTGGTATATATTAATGATTTGGATGTAAATGTAGGGGGAATGATCAAGAAGTTTGCAGATGACACAAAAATTGACCGTGTGGTTGATAGCAAGGAGGATACGTTGTACAGGACAGGAATATATCAATGGACTGGGCAGAAAAGTGGCAAATGGAATTCAACTCGGAGAAGCGTGAGGCAAAGCATTTGAGGAGGTCAAACAAGGAAAAGGAATACACAATTAAAGGGAGAATACTGAGAGGTGTAGAGGAAGTGAGGGATCTTGGAGTGAATGTCCACAGATCCCTGAAGGTAGCAGGACAGATCGATAAGGTGGTTAAGAAGGCATATGGAATCCTTTCCTTTATTAGCCGAGATATAGAATATAGTTATGCTGGAACTGTATAAATCATTGGTTAGGTCACAACTTGAGTACTGTGTGCAGTTCTGGTCACTTCATTACAGAAAGGATGTAACTGCACTAGAGAGGGTACAGAGGAGATTTGCAAGGATGTTGCCAGGACAGGAAAGATTGGATCGGCTGGGGTTGTTCTCCTTAGAACAGAGGAGGCTGAGAGATTTGAATGAGACATACAGAATTGTGAGGGGCCTGGATAGAGTGGATAGGAAGGGCCTATTTAGCTTAGCAGGTATATCAATGACTAGGGGGGTGTAGATTTAAAATGATTGGTAGAAAGATTAGAGGGGAGATGAAGAAAAGTTTTTTTTTTCACCCAGAGGGTGGTAGGGGGCTGGAACTCACTGTTTGTAAGGGTAGTAGAGGCAGAAACCCTCAACTCATTAAAAAGGCGTCTGGATATGCACCTCAAGAGCCGTAACCTGCATGGCTACGGACCAAATGCTGTAAAGTGGGATTATGCTGGGTAGCCTGTTTTTCAGCTGGCACAGACACGATGGGCCCAGTGGCCTCTTTCTGTGCTGGAAACTTTCGATGATTCTAAATGAAGAGATTTCATACTGGAGTGGGTAATAAATCCACAATGCTATTAATTAAAACATATATATTGCTATATTGTTCTGACCATCCGATAAAAAAGTTATATTACTTCTTACATCCATCCCTTTCCAATTCCTCCACACACCTTATCTGCTCCACCTGTTCGACGAGGGAATAGTGGCCGAGGAGGAATTAGTTCCGCAACCCTGTGTGAGGGAGAGACAAATAATTAATGAGGGACTTATATATAATGCTCTAAAGAAAGTTAACATTGGGTTTAGTGGCATAACTTAAATGCAAACAGCTATGCACTTTTTTGTACACTTTTCTCCCATTCTTTCCGAATTAGTATTGACTTCCAAGTTGTATAGTTCCATGGGCACTAGGTGGCTACTAGTATCTTGCCGGAGTGGTCATTCTTCATGTGTGTCCAATAAAGTCGTTGGCAAGTTATTCAATAGTAGGAGGTGTCACAGGTAAGCCCAATCCTGTCCTCCACTGTTTACAAATGCACACTTCCAGCAGGTATTACTGTAGATTAAGTAGGTGTTTTAATTTTTATTCAGGTGGTGGGCATCAACTGGGGATCACTTGTGCTCCTATGTTTAGGAACAGACTGAAACTGTGTTTACTGGGTTTGGAGGTGCATGTTTGTAATGTGTGTCTGTGTAAATTAAAGCTTATAAAGTGTAAAGAATAGGCTCCAGTTCTAACCTTCACTGCCTGGCCATCTGGATTAGAACAGCAGGTGTGTATGAAGAGTGATCAGAACTGGGATCTCTTACAGGTTTTCCCCTGTGTATCCCATGGACACTGAACCCAACTGTACTCCACCTACTGGCACCCAGCTTAGATCAGCTAACTCAAAACAGGAATTGAACAGTGTCCTTCTGTATATATCAGCAAAAAGAGAATTATTAAATTTGAAGTGAGTCCCCTGAGAGGATAGTGAGTTAGCAAAGGATAAGCAGAAATTGGTGAGAAGACATAAGTGCTTTGTTTACAGAAGTTTGAGTTACAATAAATTGAGACAGAATACAAAAGTAATGTGTACCAATAAAAAGACTGAAGTGCTCCAGCTAGCACCTACTTTATTCCTGCTCCAAATCCATCAACCACTGTAGCAGTAACTATAAGTGGTGTGTAACTTCGACATTCTGTTCGACCAATCTGAACTTTCAAATCCACATTTGGTGTAACTCCAGAGCATTATTTGCATTGCAGCATTGTTCTTACCTTCATTTTCACCACTAATGAACCTTTCATCCTTGCCTATATCGCCTTGAGGATCAATTTCTCAAATACTCTCCATGTTAGCCTCCTCATCTCTGCTTTTCACAAACCTCAGCAAACCCAGAATCCTTCTGGCTAAAATTCTCTTCTGCACTAAGCCTGCACCCCTGTGCCTTTCAGATCCCTCAATGGCCTTGCTCCACTCTATATTCTCCAGCCTTAAATTGAAGGTGGAACCCTCCTATGACCAGATTACTGCTTGCTCCAGGTTCCTCCTGCTGCATCATGCTGATTGTTCAGACATTATACTCCTGCCTCAGAATTATTTTCCAAAACCATTTTGTCTTGTTACCTTTCTCTCTTCCTACAAAAGCAGTCTAAAAATTTCCCTCTTCACCCATGTCTCCAAGCCCACCTAAATTAATTCATTTTTTGCTCAATACCTGGTGTAGGAGGGAGGGATTCAGATATGTGGATCATTGGGATACCTTCTGGGGAAGGTGGGACCTGTACAAGAAGGACGGGTTGCATCTGAACTGGAGGGGCACCAATATCCTGGGCGGGAGGTTTGCTAGAGCTCTTCGGGAGGGTTTAAACTAGTTTGGCAGGGGGATGGGAACCGGAGCCATGGATCAGTGGATGGGGTAGCTGTTGAACAGGCAGATACGGAGTGCAGAGAGTCTGTGAGGAAGGTTAGACAGTTGACAGGGCAAAGTTGCAGCCAGTATGATGGGTTGAAGTGTGTCTATTTTAACGCAAGGTGTCAGGAATAAGGGTGATGAAAGTAGAGCATGGATCAGTACTTGGAGCTACGATGTTGTGGCCATTATGGAGACGTGGATATCACAGGGGCAGGAATGGATATTGGATGTTCCGGGGTTTAGATGTTTCAAAAGGAATAGGGAGGGAGGTAAAAGAGGTGGGGGAGTGGCATTGTTAATCAGGGATAGTATCACAGCTGCAGAAAGGGAGGTCGTCGAGGAGGGTTTGTCTACGGAGTCATTATGGGTGGAAGTCAGAAACAGGAAAGGAGCAGTCACTTTGTTGGGAGTTTTCTATAGACCCCCCAATAGCAACAGAGACATGGAGGAACAGATTGGGAGGCAGATTTTGGAAAGGTGCAGAAGTAACAGGGTTGTTGTCATGGGTGACTTCAACTTCCCTAATATTGATTGGAACCTCCTTAGTGCAAATAGTTTGGATGGAGCAGTTTTTGTCAGGTGTGTCCAGGAAGGTTTCCTGACTCGATATGTAGATAGGCCGACGAGAGGGGAGACTATGTTGGAGTTGATGCTTGGCAACGAACCAGGCCAGGTGGCAGATCTCTCGGTGGGAGAGCATTTCGGTGATAGTGATCACAACTCCCTGACCTTTACTATCGTCATGGAGAGGGACAAGAGCAGACGGGATGGAAAAATATTTAATTGGGGGAGGGGGAATTACAATGCTATTAGGCAGGAACTGGGGAGCATAAATTGGGAACAGATGTTCTCAGGGAAATGCACGACAGAAATGTGGAGGTTGTTTAGGGAGCACTTGCTGCGACTGCTGGATAGGTTTGTCCCGATGAGGCAGGGAAGAGATGGTAGGGTGAAGGAACCTTGGATGACAAGAGATGCGGAACAGCTAGTCAAGAGGAAGAAGGAAGCTTACTTAAGGATGAGGAAGCAAGGATCAGACAGGGCTCTAGAGGGTTACAAGGTAGCCAGGAAGGAACTGAAGAATGGACTAAGGAGAGCTAGAAGGGGACATGAATAAGTCTTGGCGGGTAGGATTAAGGAAAATCCCAAGGCGTTCTACACTTATGTGAGGAACAAGAGGATGGCCAGAGTGAGGGTAGGGCCGATCAGGGATAGTGGAGGGAACTTGTGCCTGGAGTCGGAGGAGGTAGGGGAGGTCCTAAATGAATACTTTGCTTCAGTATTCACTAGTGAGAGGGACCTGGTCGTTTGTGAGGATAGCGTGGAACAGGCTGATATGCTCGAACAGGTTGAGGTTAAGAGGGAGGATGTGCAGGAAATTTTGAATGATATGAGGACAGATAAGTCCCCGGGGCCAGACGGGATATACCCAAGGATATTACAGGAAGCGAGGGAAGAGATTGCTGCGCCTTTGGCAATGATCTTTGCGTCTTCACTGTCCACTGGAGTAGTACCGGATGATTGGAGGATGGCAAATGTTGTTCCCTTGTTCAAGAAAGGGAATAGGGATAACCCTGGGAATTATAGACCAGTCAGTCTTACGTCGGTAGTGGGCAAATTATTGGAGAGGATTCTGAGAGACAGGATTTATGATTATTTGGAAAAGCATGGTTTAATTAGAGACAGTCAGCATGGCTTTGTGAGGGGCAGGTCATGCCTCACAAGCCTTATTGAATTCTTTGAAGATGTGACAAAACGCATTGATGAAAGAGCAGTGGATGTGGTGTATATGGATTTTAGCAAGGCGTTTGATAAGGTTCCCCATGGTAGGCTCATTCAGAAAGTAAGGAGGCATGGGATTCAGGGAAAGTTGGCTGTCTGGATACAAAATTGGCTGGCCCATAGAAGTCAGAGGGTGGTAGTAGATGGAAAGTATTCAGCATGGAGCTCGGTGACCAGTGGTGTTCCACAAGGATCTGTTCTGGGACCTCTGCTCTTTGTGATTTTTATAAATGACTTGGATGAGTAAGTGGAAGGCTGGGTTAACAAGTTTGCCGATGACACGAAGGTTGCTGCAGTTGTGGATAGTGTGGAAGGCTGTTGTAGGTTGCAACGGGACATTGACAGGATGCAGAGCTGGGCTGAGAAGTGGCAGATGGAGTTCAACCTGGAAAAGTGTGAAGTGATTCATTTTGGAAGGTCGAATTTGAATGCGGAATACAGGCTTAAAGGCAGGATTCTTGGTAGTGTGGAGGAACAGAGGGATCTTGGGGTCCATGTCCATAGATTGCTCAAAGTTGCCACCCAAGTTGATAGGGTTGTTAAGAAGGCGTATGATGTGTTGGCTTTCATTAACAGGGGGATTGAGTTTAAGAGCCGCGAGGTTATGCTGCAGCTCTTTAAGGCCCTGGTTCGACCACACTTGGAATATTGTGTTCAGTTCTGGTCGCCTCATTATAGGAAGGATGTGGAAGCTTTAGAGAGGGTGCAGAGGAGATTTACCAGGATGCTGCCTGGACTGGAGGGCATGTCCTACGAAGAAAGATTGAGGGAGCTAGGGCTTTTCTCATTGGAGCGAAGAAGGATGAGAGGTGACTTGATAGAGGGGTACAAGATGATGAGAGGCATAGATAGAGTGGATAGTCAGAGACTTTTTCCCAGGGTGGAAAGGGCTATCACCAGGGGGCATAATTTTAAGGTGATTGGAGGAAGGTTTCGGGGAGATGTCAGAGGTAGGTTCTTTACACAGAGAGTGGTGGGTGCGTGGAATGCGCTGCCATCGGTGGTAGTAGAAGCAGATACATTAGGGGCATTTAAGCAACCCTTAGATAGGTACATGGATGATAGTAGAATGAAGGGTAGGTAGTTAGTTTGATCTTAGAGTAGGTTAAATGTTCGGCACAACATCGTGGGCCGAAGGGCCTGTACTGTGCTGTACTGTTCTGTGTTCGATTTTCTGCTCAAAGTTGGCATTCTCTTTTTGCTGGTCAGTAGCGAAGAAATAGTCTTGTCGAGAGCTGTAAATGGTGAGTGCGCAATGTCAACTGAAGTTAGCAAGTCCTTGGTACCTTCTGGTGCTAATATTTTCAACGCCAAATAAGGGACAATATGTTCTCAGTAACAGTTGACTGTAAGTGCTCAGCTTTTTTCAGCTAAAGGTGCTTGTGCTGTAACTGTTCCTTATAGTTGTATTTTATGAACCTGAAGAAATCTGGGAAGTTGTATTTTTTTAAATCTATTTCATTCGATGATTGTTGGTATCAGCCATCATTATTTCACTGCTGTATTTTGTGCAGCTTTTAAATCCTTAAGCAAGTGTCAGTGCAGACATGCTAACCCAGTGATAGAAGCACTTAGTTTATTCTGAAGTAGATAAATAACAGCTCAGGTCAGTGCCAAAGGTCATCCTATATGACACCCCAGTCTGAGGCCTCCAGGGCATTAACTGTAAAACTCCAAATTGTATTTACTCCCTTGTTTGTGTTTTCCTGCTTTATTTGTTGTTTAGATGACCATCTATGGAGGTTGCTGGACAATATAGTAATTATTATCTATATTTTCTGGAGGCTCAGTGCCCAGTTTCAACTCTTGCCAACATTTTAGTCCCCAAGCAAAGCTTGGAAAAAGCATTAAATACCAGAGGCCGAATAAACTAACAAACTGTTTAATAATCCTACATATGATTAGTATAACATTTTCCTGCAGAAAGGCTGGAGTCTTTGCCACAAACAAGAGGTCTGTTGTGAGCTAGAAATAGTTCCTCAATTGGAGAAAAAGAAACTGGTACAATGGTGCACGTTCCGACATGGGGATAGGAGACCACATGCAACACTGCCGGCCAGCAATTTCATGCCACCATTTTCATGTGCATGCTCAGCACTGATGGTATCCCGTGATGGTATCCTCGGCCCAACCATCTTCAGCTGCTTCATCAATGACCTACGTCCATCATGAGGTCAGAAGTTGATGATTGCACAATGTTCAGCACCATTCGCAACTCTTCACATACTGAAGCAGCCCAAGTCCAGATGCAACAAGACCTGGACAACATCCAGGCTTGGGCTGATAAGTGGCAAGTAACATTTGCACCACACAAGTGCTAGGTAATGACCATCTCAAACAAGAGAGAATCTAACCATCTCCCCTTGACATTCAATGGTATTACCATCGCTGAATCCCCCACTATCAACATCCTGGGGGTTACCATTGACCAGGAAGTGAACTGGACCAGCCACATAAATACCGTGGCTACAAGAGCAAGTCAGAGGCTGGGAATTCTGCGGTGAGTAACTCACCTGCTGTCTCCCCAATGCCTGTCCACCATCTACAAGGCACAAGTCATGAGTGTCATGGAATACTCTTCACTTGCCTGGATGCAGCTCCAACAACACTTGTTGGATCCCATTATTTACACAAAGAGAGATGAAGTCCGACTGTAGCTTTAAGAAAATTTATTGCAGTACTTCTTGGTTACATCATCAGCAAAGCAACGACTGAAGTGTAGTCACTGTTGTAATGTAGGAATCACGACAGTCAATTGCACATAGCAAGCTCTCTGGAGTGGGATTTGAACCCACAACCTTCTGACTCAGAGGCGACAATAGTATCAATTCTAACACGAGGGGACATAGCTTTAAGTTGAGGGGTGATAGATATAGGACAGATGTTAGAGGTAGTTTCTTTACTCAGAGAGTAGTAGGGGCGTGGAACGTCCTGCCTGAAACAGTAGTAGACTCGCCATCTTTAAGGGCATTTAAGTGGTCATTGGATAGACATATGGACGAAAATGGAATAGTGTAGGTCAGATGGTCTCACAGGTCGGCGCAACATCGAGGGCCGAAGGGCCTGTACTGTGCTGTAATGTTCTAATTCAAACAACAAAAACACCTGGGCTCTTCTCTCCTCTCCTGCCTGAGCAGGGAAATCAAGCCTTTCTTATAGTTTATTTATTTAGAGATACAGCACTGAAACAGGCCCTTCGGCCCACCGAGTCTGTGCCGACCGACAACCACCCATCTATACTAACCCCACAGTAATCCCATATGCCCTACAACCTACCTACACTAGGGGCAATTTATAACAGCCAATTTACCTATCACCTGCAAGTCTTTGGCGGTGGGAGGAAACCAGAGCACCCGGAGAAAACCCACGCAGACACAGGGAGAACTTGCAAATTTCCACAGACAGTACCCAGAATTGAACCCGGGTCCCTGGAGCTATGAGGCTGCGGTGCTAACCACTGCGCCACTGTGCCGCCCAAAGTTCTTCATACAAATCTGTGACACCCCCCCCTTTATGTTCCCAATTGGTTTACAAACTCTGCAGTTTCTTGGTGTCATGGCCTGATTGGGGTACTGCCTTGTCAATTTGTTGCACATCCTTACTCTAGCAGTTTCTCATCCCTATCTCCTTGGAATGTTTAGATTAGATTAGATTAGATTAGAGATACAGCACTGAAACAGGCCCTTCAGCCCACCGAGTCTGTGCCGAACATCAACCACCCATTTATACTAATCCTACACTAATCCCATATTCCTACCAAACATCCCCACCTGTCCCTATATTTCCCTACCACCTACCTATACTAGTGACAATTTATAATGGCCAATTTACCTATCAACCTGCAAGTCTTTTGGCTTGTGGGAGGAAACCGGAGCACCCGGAGAAAACCCCCGCAGACACAGGGAGAACTTGCAAACTCCACACAGGCAGTACCCGGAATCGAACCCGGGTCCCTGGAGCTGTGAGGCTGCGGTGCTAACCACTGCGCCACTGTGCCGCCCAATGTTGGGCTGATTGTTTTACAATAGGCTACTCTTCGGCAGGCTGCAGCTGTCCTGCTAGTCTATTTCTACTGATAAGCTGTCTGTGCAGCCCTGAAGCTATGAAGTCATTTCTGATAAGTTGTCTGTGCAGCTCCGAGGTTAGTTTGTTAGTAATACATGATTGATTAATTATTTCATCTTAAATGTCCCCATCTTATTCTGTTCTCGAAAATTCTGTTCTCACACACTCAAGAAGTTCGATCCAAAGTTGCTCGCTTGATTGGCATCCCATCCACCACCTTCAACATTCACTCCATTCACCCCTGATGCACAGTGGCAGCAATGTGTGCCATTTACAAGATGCACTGCAATAACTCACCAAGACTTCTTCAACAGCACCTTCCAAACCCTCAACTCCTACCACCCAAAAGGACAAGGGCAGCAGATGCATGAGAACACCACCACCTGCAAGTTCTCCTCCAAGCCACACACCATCCTGACTCAGAACTAAATCACCGTTCCTTCACTGTCGCTGGGTCAAAATCCTGGAACTCCCTTCCTAACAGCACTGTTAGTGTATCTACATCCCACGGACTGTAGCAGTTCAAGGCAGCAGCTCACCACCATCTTCTCAAGGACAATTAGGGATGGGCAATATATGCTGGCCTAGCCAGCAATGCCCACATCCCACCTATCAAGCTAAGATGTACTCCTACAGTATGTGGATAATGTGAAATGAAGAAAAATTATTATTTTATACATTATCAAGAGTTCATCAACAAGGTATTAATTTGCACATCTGAAAAAATTGTGAATGTTCTCTATTCTGTCTGAAATGTACCTTTTAGCCAGTTCCTCACGAAGTCGCTTCTGCACCAGAGGTTTTGCCAGAGTAAACTCCAGAACGATGTATGACCTTCCCTCTACATATTGCTGAAAGGTTCAATGTAAAAGTGAAACATTTTTCGAGTTTACAAACTCATTCTTGATGGATAAAGGTACATGGATTATTGAATGAAAGTAAGAGCAGCACCATAAAAACAAATCTGATACCCTCAATTAATGAATCACATTTGGATGTCGATATCAGATTTGGGAGTCAAAATTTGGGAGTCTGTGACACCCGATTACTGTAGTGCTTTGGACTCCCCTACTATCAGGCGCTATGCATCTATTGCTTGATTGTATAGCAGACCAGCTTGTAGTGTACTGGGTGCCTGTGCACAATTGTGCAAGATTTATTAAAACCACAAATAAACCTTATGAGGAAAGGCTGAGCAGGTTGGGCCTATACTCATTGGAGTTTAGAAGAATGAGAGGTGATTTTATTGAAACATATAAGATTCTGAGGGGACTTGACAGGGTAGATGCTGACAGGATGTTTCCCCTTGTGGGGGAATATAGAACTAGGAGGCACAGTTTCAAAATGAGAGGTCTCCCTTTTCAGACGGAGTTGATGAGGAATTTCTTCTCTCAGAGGGTTGTTAATCTTTGGAATTCTCTATCCCAGAGAGCAGTGGAGGTTGGGTCAATAAATATATTCAAGGCTGAGTTAGGTAAGGATTATGGGAGGCAGGCAGGTAAGCGTAGTTCAGGCCATAATCAGATCAGCCATAATCTTATTAAATGATGGAGCAGGCTCAAGGGGCTGAATGGCCTACTCCTACTCCTATTTCCTCTGATCTTTTAAAATGAACGTTAAATCACACCCCCAGAATACATCTCAACAGATGAGAAGCACTCCATCAGCTAAGCATATATTTGCAATAGACATCTCAGGGGAACCCTACTTCAATAATTCAAAAGTTTGGTTCAGAGTGGCCCTTTCCTGTTATAGGGCCACTTTTACTTTGCTGCCTATATTTGGGTAAGACAGCAATGGCTATTTCTTCAAATCAATCCTGATCTTATCCAACATCTACATGCACATGCACTCCTGACCCTTGTCCGGCTTTTATCACTTCTAGATTTGATTTTTCCAATGCCCTCCTTGCAGGCATCCAAGGTTCAAATCTCCTCCACCTGTGTCCTATCCTGCACTAAGTCTCAGTCACCTATCAGCCTCTCCTCATTAGCTGACACTGGCTCCCAACCCCCCAAAGTATTAAATTTATATCCTCATCTTCAAATACTTCCACAGCCTCACCCCACCCCAAATCTACAACCTCTTCCAACTTACACTGGTCCTCTGACTCTGGCCTTTTATACACTCCTCCCTCGTCTTTGTTTTTTTTCCATTCGTTCATGGGATGTGAGGGTCGCTGGCAAGGCCAGCATTTGGTGCCCGTCCCTAATTGCTCTCGAGAAAGTGTTGAGCTGCCTTCTTGAACCACTGCAGTCCATGTGGTGTAGGTACATCCACAGTGCAGAGCATCCTGCTGTCTCAGCTCTACTCTGTCCACTGCCCTCTTCAAGCTAGTCCACTGGTTCACTTTTCTGTCTCTGCCTTTAAAAACCTTAAAATGCATTATTCAACCAAGCTTCTAGTCACCCTTTCTAATTTCTCCCTCTATGGCTCAGAATCTGTTTACTTTGCTATTTTTCTTTGCTCCATCCAGCACCCCTCACCAATTGAAGCACCATTCAACATTAAAGGCACTATATAAACGTAAATTGTATTTTCCTCACAGCAGCCCCTCTCACTGACTTCCTCCATTTCAAAACTGTTATTATCACCAAGTTGCTCAAAAATCCACCTTCCAGCCCTTTATCTTTGCTATCTGCCATCCCATTTCCAACCTTAATCTTCTGTCCAAGGTCCTTGAAGAAGCTGTTTCCCCGACCCCAGATCTATGCCATCTCTCCAGCAATGCCCTCTAATCAGGTTTCTAGCCCTCCGAGTACATTAAAAACAGTCTGAACAAAGTCACGAATGACTTACCCTTCTGATTGTGATTGTGGTGCAGTATCATTCCTCATCCTTCTCGACCTTTCTGCAACTTCTTACATGATCAATCACACTATCCTTATCCATTGCCTATCCTCCACTGTCTAGCTGCATGGGAATGCCTGCACTTGGTTTCACACTTACATATCTGATTATAAGCAGAGCATTTCTAGAAATGCTTCTTTTCCTACCCTCATACCACTGTCACTCCAGAGTCCTCCAAGGATTCATCCTTCGCACCCAACCTCCTCTTCCTCATATATATGCTGGCCGTTGCCGATATGATCCTCAAACATCCTCCTGTATGCTGATGACACCCAGCTCTACCCCTTTACTGCATCCATGACATCAGATTACTTATACATCATCCAGAATCAGATGAACTGTAATTTATTCCAGCTAACTTTAAGACCTAAGCTATTGCCCTTGACCCCTGGCATAAACTCCGAACTCTGACCTCTGATTCCATTCCCCTCCTGGACACTAACTCAGGCTGCACCAGGCTGTTGGCAACTTTGGGTTCCTGTTCAACCCTGAGCTGAGTTTCCAATCCCATATCACCTCTATTACAAAGAATGCCTACTTCCGCTTTTGTAACAAAATTTGTCTCCACCCCTACCTTAGACAAACTGCCACTGAAAACCTCATTCTCCTCTTTGTCATCTCCAGAAACAATACTTCAATAATTTCCTGGCCATGCTTCCAGTTTTCACCCTAAATAAATTACAGCTCATCCAAAATTCTGCTACCATATTCTATCCTGAACCATCCCACTCATTCATCATCCTTGTCTCATTGACCTGCATTGGCTCTCAGTCCCTGAACTCCTCCCATTTAAAATTCTTACCCTTTTGTTCAATTACCTGCATGACTACCCCTATCTCTTTGACCTCCTATAGTGCTTCAACCAGTGCATTCATATGAGGAATTGCTCCATGCAGAGGTTAAGGAACAATAGAAGGGAGGAGATCTCAGTGAGGAAGTCAACGTGGAGTTGGATGGTAGTCGACAATGTTGATGTTATGTGAGCAGCAGCATGACCAGACGAGGAAGACATGCAAAGGAAAACCCCTACAGAATTTCAAAGGCAACATGCCTTCATTTTGTGACACTAATAATATGCATAGCTGTCTCTCAATAAAAGTTGCACTATTTTAACAGACGTACCTCTCCTTCCACGTTAACTACATTTGGCACCTCTGGCTCTGTTGCATGATCTGTGACAAATGCCTTCAAATTTACTGAGTTCTACAGGAAGAAAAAAAACTTAAACATTAAGCAGGCAGTGAAATACAATCTTTTGGATCAGAATAAAACATTCCAAAAAGAAGCAAAACTAGTACATCTAGTTTTTCAGAGCCAAGAATTACCTTTAATTCTCTAAAGGAATGGCAGGATCTTGTTTCTAATATTAGCCGCTGCATCAGAAAAATCAGACTAGAATCTTCATTCTCAAAAATATTTTGTCCAATTAAATCTCACAAATACTCAGACTTAAAGATGTGTGAGAAAAAACTTTTTCTTTTACACAGCGAGTGGTAATGACCTGGAACTTGCTGCTTATGAGGGTGGTGAAAGGAGAGACAAGGAATGATTTCAAAAGGAAATTGGATGGGCACTTGAGGGAAATAAACTTTCAAGGCTACGGGGACAGAACAGGGGAATGGGACTGACTGGATTACTCTTTAGAGAGCTGTCATGGACTCAATAGGCCAAGTGGCCTCCTTTTGTGCTGTTGTGACTCTATAAATGCTTACCAAGTCCAAATCTGAAATTTTCCCTAGTAACTAACTGCCTTTGATAAAGTTCAAATTTAGCTTCAACTTTCAATGTAATTGGGATAACCTGAAATTGAATTCAAATACAAATGAGATTCCCTTTACTGGTTTGGCTCCCTACAGATTGTATCATCAGAAGCTTTTGATTTAAAATTCCAAGTTTAGGTAAAGATAACTCCTGGAGCTTTTAGAAGTGTGCAATGGTCTGTCCTGCTGGTGTGGAATGTTAAACGTTTAGGGCTTTTAGGCCAGACCAAAGTGCAATAGCTCCATTTTAATACTGAAATTTAGTCAAATAGATGTAAATGTGAGTTAGCATGATTTCCCATCTGTTTAGGACAAAACTGTGCTGTGCAATCTCCTCATCCTTCTGAGTGAGTGTAAAGGAAAGCTCAATTTGTGATGAAGTTCTTAACGGTGCAGATGCATTTTTCTTTTTTTCATTTTTATATTTTCACTGCTTTTTAGTGTTGTTTTTTGATATTTATTGTCTTTTTCTAATTTTTTCTCAGATTTTTCTTTGTATTTTTTATTATGAGCATGAAGGTGATATTTATTGGAACAAAAATAGCCAAGCACTGGCAGCAAGATCAGTGGAAAGCCAACTGTAATTGAAGCATTTACAAGACTTCTGCATAACTTAAAAAGAGGGGGAGAAAAAAAAAGTCTCTTAAAATACTAATTTTCACTGAAGCTCAAAAGCAACAGAGGTCCAGTGGCCTTCAGCAAATCAAGTTAACTTTAAATCACCCCAAATACAATATTCAAAACTAAATTAATTCTCAGGATGTCAGAATCCTTGGCAATTATTGCCCATCCCTTGTTGGTGGTAGGCCTTCTTCTTGAATCACTCATAACAGTTTGATACAACTGAGTGGCTTATTAAGCCACTTCAGAGGGCAGTTCAGAATCAAGCATGTTATCGGACTGGAGTTACATGAAAGCCAGACCAGATAAAGGTTTTCTTGCCTGATGGACTTTAGTGAAACAGTCAGGTTTTTATGATAATCTGACAACTTCATGGCCACTTCTTACAGATACCAGCATTTTGTTTCCAGATTTTTAAAAACTGAATTCAAAATCTCAAACTTAGGTTAGGATAGGTGTCTGGATGTCTGAAGATGAGGGGGTCAATAATTTTTGCTTGTTTTTTTTTTAATAAGCAGCCCAACAATTTCTTCTGGGGTGGCCGAATAGAATTGGCAGCCCATGGTCAGCAGACTTTATCAGAATTTCTGGCCACCTCAGCGAGGGGGCATCCTAGATGCAACTTCAATGTGCCAAAGAACCGCCATTTGTGGCCCCTCCTGTGGCCCTGCAAACTTTGGTATAGTATCAGCAGAGGACACAGGTGGGCCTATCCCAGCACTAATGGAAAGATGCATTTCCCTGTGGACTTTTGAGGGCATGGTACGATAAGGTACTTTCTTGTTCTGGGCCACTGCAGTGTGGGGAGACTGCTCTCCCAGGCTTACAATGACCATACGAATTAGGAGCAGAAGAGGGGCCATTCAGCTCCTTGAGCCAGCTCCACCATTCAATAAGATCATGGCTGAACTGTTTCTGACTCGAATTCTGCACTCCCGATAATCTTAGATTCTTGTTAGGCAAGGGTCAATCTACCTCCATTTTAAAAATATTCAAGACCCTGCCTCCACCACCTTCTGAGGCAGAGAATTCCAAAGTCACACAACCCTCTGAGAGAAAATATTTCTCCTCATCTCTGTCCTAAAAGGGCGACCCCTAATTTTTAAACAGTGCCCCCTAGTTCTGGACTCACGCACAATAGGAAGCATCCTTTCCACATCCACCTTGTCAAGACAGTTCAATCAAGTCTCTCTTCACTCTTCTAAACTCCAGTGGAAATAAGCCCAGTCTGTCCAACCTTTCCTCATAAGACAACCTGCTCATTCTAGGTATCAATCTAGTAAACCTCCTCTGAACTGCCTCCAATGCATTTACATCCTTCCTTAACAAGGAGACCAAAACTGCACACAGTATTTGAGGTGTGGTCTCACCAATGCCCTGTATAATTGAAGCTTAACATCCTTACTTTTATTTTCAATTCCTCTCATAATAAAGGATAGTATTCCATTAACCTTCTTTATTACTTGCTGTACCTGCAAACTAACTTTTTGTGACTCATGCACTAGAACACCTGGATCCTTCTGCACCTTGGAATTCTGCAGTCGTTCTCTGTTTAAGTAATACTCTGTTTTTTTATTCTTCCTATCAAAGTGAACAACTTCACATTTTCCATTTGCCAGATTTTTGCCCACTCACTCAACCTATCTATATCGGTCTGCAACCTCCTTATGTCCCCTTCACAACATACTTTCCTACCTATCTTTGTGTCATCTGCAAATTTAGCTCTCATGCCATCGCTCCCCTCATCTAAGTCATTGATATAAATTGTAAAAAGTTGATGCCCCAGCACAGACCCCTGTGGGACTCCGCTCGTCATATCCTGCCAATCAGAAAAGGACCCATTTATGCATATTCTGTTTTCTGCCAGCCAGCCAGCCCAGCCAATCTTCTATCCATGCTAATATGTTACCCCCTACACCATGATGTGGTACTTTGCACAATAGCTTTTATGTGGAACCTTCTGGAATGCCTTCTGGAAATCCAAGTACAGTATGCCAATGGGCTTCCCTTTATCCACAGCGCATGTTACTCCTTCAAAGAGCTCCAACAAATTGGTTAAACATGATTTCCCTTTCACAAAACCATGCTGACCATTCCCGATTACCTTGAGTTTTTCTAAGTATGCCCAGCTACAGCCTCCTTAATGATCGATTGTAACACCTTCCCCACGACAGACATCAAGCTAACTGGCCTATAGTTACCTGCCTTTCCTCCCACCCCTCCCTTGAATAGAGGGGTTATATTTGCTACTTTCCAGTCTGATGGAGTCTTTCCAAAATCTAGCAAATTTTGAAAAATTAACACCAACGCATCTACTACCTCATTAGCCCCTCTTTTACGACACTAGGACGAAGCCCATCAGAACCTGGGGACTTGTCAGTCCGCAGCTCCATCAGTTTGCTCAGTACTGCTTCCCAGGTGATTGTAATTTCACCAAGTTCCTCACTTCCTTCCAACTCCTGATTTACAGCTATGTATGACAGAAAAGGTTAGAATGCTGACCTGAAGACACACCTTCAAACAGAGGTGAGATTGCAAGATACTATTGTGATGTTTGAGTATATGCCTGCTTGGCAGTGAATAAGAAACAGAAAAGCATAACAGTCCTGAGCATGTGGGAGACCTTCAGCTTCATCCTTCACTAATCCCTCTATATTCTTAGAGGCAAGGATGTCCAAGCTGGCCTCCTTCAAGGTAGTTAAGGACTCCTCATTTCTGGGCCCTCCTGTGGTTTGCATCTGTTCTCTTGTACTATGTGCCATCTTGTCATGCAAACAGAGAAGCAGTCTCGACATGCTGAAAGTGGAAGGAACATATGCACAACAACCGACAGGTATCCAACCTGCAGCTCATCCTACAGGGTAGATCTTCATCTATACCACCTGAGTGGTAATCTGCCAGAGCAGATTTTAAAATCTACTTGATTTTCATTGGAATGAAAATTGTGCAGGTCCTATGAAGTGCAGGCGATTCACTCAGCAGAATTACTGCCCAAACGGTGAAGATGAAAATCTACCGCTATGTGTCAGTAAACCACTGGAGACACCAATACCTTGTGCCCAGCCAAGCTATTTCCTAGCAAAAAAATCCACACTTTCAATAGACAAACTAGGAATGACACTAATGGTAACAGGACCAGTGACTAAGTCACAATTTAAATCAACCCTATAGAAAAAAAACAGTAAATAATTTCCATCAATACTCTGAACTAACATTTTCGCATTCAGTGAACTACCGGAGAGGAAATTCATGTCACCTGCCAAAATCAGTGACTGTGTCATCCCCTGTACCATTTGACTGTACAAATGCATAGGGCTTGTTTTTCCACTTCCAACACTCAGTCTTCACATGTCCATTTTTATGACAAAAATAGCTGGTCAGTCCCCTCAAACCAAACTTGTCCTCTGGTCTTTCTCTTTTACTAACCAGAGTAGTTAGTGTCTGTGTCTTAACCTTTTCCATCCTTCTCAATAGAACCAGATCTCTTTTCATTATCCAACTTCCTATATTTTCTATCTCTCCAACTTCTCTTAAAGTTTCCAAATTGGGGCCTGTGACTACTGTTCTTGTGAATCAATTCATAATCATCTACCACTACTGCGGCTTCCTTTATTTTACGGACTTGAAGTTCTTCTAGGTGGGACCTTATTCCCTAAGGGGCACTATTTTTGGAATCTTCAATCAGAATCACTTCCCTAAGGCTCAAAGTCTTGTGCAACTTTCATCGATCTACACCACCTATCAAATACTATTTCCTTCGCTCTAGCAAATTCCAAAAATGTCTGGCCCTATTTCCGTTTTACACTTCTGAATTTCTGTCTGTCGGCCTCTGGTACCAATTCATAGGCATTGAGAACAGCAGTCTTTACTTTGTCATAGTCCAGTGAATACCCTTCTGAAAAAGATGAGTACACCTCCAAAGGTTTCCCTACAAGAACACAATGCCCAAGATGAGTTAGGCCAATTCAAATTTGTGGCAATTTTCTCAAATGACACAAAGTACATTTCTACTCCCTCCTCACTGAATTTATGTACTAAGTGAATATTCTTTGCCAAATCAAAACTACAAGGAGTTTACTATGGGTCATCCTCAGCTTTCACCTCCAATTGCACGTTCACTGACTTTGAGCTTTTCCCTTTCCAATTCTAATTTCTTCCTTTCCCTTTCAATTTTTTTCATTTCTCTTTCTTTTTCTAATTCAAGTTTTCGCATTTCTCTTTTTCTTCTCTTTCCCTTTCCAATTTAATCTTCTCTATTTTGAATTGAATTTTGGCTAGTTCTACTTGGTGGGCACGGACAGAAATATCCTTTTTGTTCTCAATCTTCAAGTGACGAGCCAATTCTTCAATGATCTGCCTTCCTAGCTCCCGATTTTAAGCTGACCCCTAGGTTTCCTGATATAGTCTTCAAATTATCTTTTGTCAACTGTTTCAAGGCACTAAGACAAATGCTCTTTCTCCATAAATGCCTGAGCACTCAAGGTAGTCATGTTGATTTCCCACTGAATACAGCAAAAGTAAATGTGAAATCTTGATTGGTTAAATTCTGGAAAATTCCAGTGAACCCATTTCACAGCCTAATTTGTATCAATCCCAGATAACTGGAGATCAACAAACCAAAGGAACCAAATTTACCAAAAGACACCCATAAAAAATACAAATGGGCAAGATTTCACATTTCTAACTTTTACTTTAACAATCAAACCAAAATCTACATTAAAAATACATGAATTAACAGACAAGTCACGATCTATATACATATATATTACTAATTACACATTGTCAGATACAACAAAGATGGATCTCATGGATTTACTGGACAGTCCACTCAACAAATATGGCATCAATTACAGTTACTACGTTCTTCAAAGATCTGAACTTCCTCAGGTAAATTGCCAGCTCTTGTCCTCCAAGAGGCAGCCAATGATTCTCTTCTGACAGCAGCTCCCTTTTAACCGAACTCCACGGGTATGGTCTTCACCAATACGGCGCACTACACCAGAACCTCCTCAGCTCTGCTCATGACAGTCTTGATGGCGTGGATCCACCAGTATTACCTCAAGTAACCAAAACAGCTGCAGCAACTTATATTTGTCTATGGCCAGCTCCTGGGTCCAGTTTCCACTCTCTCAGCTTGCCTACACGCTGCAACTTTGTGATCGGAGCTTGGATGGCTGAGTCTGTTTTATCTGGTTCCAAGCTGTTCTGTCTCCCTAGAACCCTGAAGTTTTAGTTTCACTTTTAGTTAGGGATTGTTTAAAAAAACACAAGCTTTGAAACCAGGGTCAGCGCACTGAACAGAACATTCGATGCACATGCTCCTCCACTGGTCTCACAAACGATTGACTCCATCACAAGAGAAATGCAAAGAGATTCACAAGGGACAAAGAATTCAGGAAGCGACTTCTATTTAAATGGAAAGAAAATAAATTGCATGGGAAAATGAAAGAGATCTGGGGTCTTGATTGATCCTGGACATGAAACAGAGCATAGAGCACTTAGAAAATTATAACATGATTAGGTAGAGCCAACACAGATTTATGAAAGGGAAACTGAGTAAGACAAATCTGTTGCAGCATTTGCAGATTATAACTAGCAGGGTGGATAAAAGGAAATAATGGATGCAGTGTACTTGGATTTTCAAAAAGCATTCAATAAGGTGCCATATGAGAGGCTATTACACAAAGTTAAGGGTTCATGGAATTGTGGGCAATATATTAGCATGGATTGATGATTAATGGACAGAAACAGAGAATAGGAATAAATGAGTCATTTTCAGGTTGGTAAGCTGTAACTAGCCGTGTACCGCAAGGATCAGTGCTTGGGCCACAGCTATTTACAAGCTATAATGTATCAAAGTTTGCTGATGCTACAAAGTTAGGTGGGAAACTAAGCTGTGAGGAGGACACAGAAGCTGCAAAGAGATAGGTACAAGTTAGGTGAGTGGGAAAGAGCATGGTAGATGTAAAATGTGGGGAAGTGTGAAGTTATTGACTTTGGAAGAATAGAAAAGCAGAATATTTTTAAATGGTGAGAAACTGGGAAATATTGGTATTCAGAGGGACCTGGGTGTTGTTGTACATGAATCACAGAAAGTTAACACACAGGTACAGCAAGCAATTAGGAAATAAATGGTATGTTAGCTTTTATTACAAAGGGACTGGAGTACAAGAATGAAACAGTCTTACTGCAATTGTATAGTGTGTTGGTGAGACCACATCTGGAATACTGTGTACAGTTTTGGTCACCGTACCTAGCCTTGGGGGGAATGCAATGACGGTTGACTAAACTGATTCCTGGGTTGAGGGGATTGTCCTATGAGGATAGATTGTGTATACTGGACCTATATTCCTTGGAATTTAAAAGAATGAGAGGTTCCCTCATTGAAACATATAAAATTCTTAAGGGGTTTGATATGGTAGATTCTGGGAGGATGTTTCAGCTAGCTGGGAACTATAGCATGAGGGGTCGCAGTCAGTCAGCTAGGACTCAGATGAGGAGAAATTTCTTCACTCAAATTGTTGTGGATCTCTTGTATTCTGCACTAAAAGAGCTAAAGATATTCAAGACAGAGATCGATAGATTTGTGGGTACTAAGGGAATTAGGGACACTATGGGTCGGTGGAATTGAGGTAGATGATCAGCATGATCTTACTGAATGGCGGAGCAGGCTCAAAAGGCTGAACAGCCTGCTCCTGCTCCTATTTCTTATGTTCTTATGAGTGACAACAAATTGAAGCAATTGAAACAATGCCCAACAGCAGACAGTCAAATAAATCAGCTGCTGGGATATATTAAAAGGTCAGTATTGAGCCAAAATAGTAATACAACCATGCTACTTAATAAATCATTGCTGCAATCATATGTAGAATATAGTTCTGGTCACCTTACTACAAAAAGAATATTGTGGCTACTGAGAGGACAAAGAAGAGAGTGACCAGAAAGATTGAGGAGACAGAGGGTTTGGATTTTGAGGAGTGAATATGTAAATTTCACTCACTGGAAAAGAGAAGGTTGGGAGGTGATATGATTTCTGTTTTTAGGATTCTAAAAAGGGACTAAATAATGTATCCATGACAAGCTGCTTTACCCCTTGTAGGAGTAGAACCAGAGGACATGACATGCGCTTGAAGGTAGGTAAATTTAAAACCAGTCTGCGGATTGACTAGCCCGGATCTTTACTGAAGTGCGATTTCCATGCCAGGATGTGGGATTTGTGGGTGGTGGTGGTGGTGATGTGTGGAGGAAAGAAGTTCTCATCCCCTGTGGAGTTTTAACTCCACAGCAAGTGTGTTTTTTTCTCCCAACAGGATCCCTGCCCAGAAACCAGCCTAATTGACAGGCCTGGCTCCCTACTGGGAGGGGAATGCTGCAGAAGAGGCGATAACCCAGAAGCAGGTACATCGCCAGCTGCAGGGGTGCAGATCACAAGTGGGAAACTGGGTACAGCGTGACTTGGAGGATTGAGGATGGTAACAGGAGGTCAGAGGCAGAGATGGGGGGGGTGTCTGGTGATCGTGGTGGGAAGTGTCAGATCAAGAAGGGATTTGCTCGCCTTCGTTAAAACTGTGAGTGGGTTTGAGGAGGGTTGGTTTCAAGTTTGATATTTTTTACATTTTAGCATCTCACCAACCCAAATTTACCCATTTTGGGGGTTGTATATTTCCAATATTTCAATGAATTAGTGGTAAATCTATACCTATAGTTCCCAAAGCTTTTCACCACTTGGAGTTTTACTCGTCTTATATCTGGCTCTAGTTTATAGAGATTGATGGCCATGATTAGTCAACTAACTACACCAAATTGTTGTAACATGTGAGTAACAGGCTGGTGGAGGTGAACTAGATGGACCTTGGTCTTTTTACATCCAGCAATTCCTATGTTCCTAAGTAAGCTCTTTGAAAATGTCAGTGTGCCAAGGGCTGAGTTGTAAATTTCAACTTGAACATGGCTTGCTGACATATTGATATGCATGGTAAGAATTAAAAGCATTCTAAGGCGTGATGGAATCCTCATGTGTGGACTGAGTTTTGTGCAGCAATGTTGGGCATTGTCTTTTGGATTCAAAGCATGTCTTTTTGGAGACAGACCCTGATTTGAAAATGAAACTAAAAGCTCCAAAGTTCTGGGAGGTCTGAAGCAGGTGAGCAAAAGTTTTTTTTAACCAGAGACATGTGATTGGATCTTAGGTTTCAGTTTTCACAAGAAGACTCTGGAGAGTGGAAGCTAGCTGTAAAGCTGCATGTTGTTCTTAAAAGTTTGCCAAAGCTGTTGAACTGAAACTGCTGAGAGCTGTTGGTTTTTAAACAAAAGACAAGCTCTTTGAACTGGAATAAGTTTTCTGAGAGCTGACCCTTGAAGAGACAAGTTGTTACCTTTCTTTTTGGCACCTTAAAGAGTTATGTATGGCGGGACTGATGAAGCTTCACCATCAGGGCTGTTGTGAGAAAAACCACTGAAGTTCTGGAAGGGTGTGCAGTTGTGGTGGAGACAGTATCGGTGGGGTTCGGATTGCAGAGAAACTACCATCAAGTGGAAATCAGTGTTTGCAACTTGGGAGACAGGAATCTGGAGATCTACTTGAAAAGTTCAAAGACCTGAAGGACTTTGTAACAGTTTGGCATTATCCTGCTGTTTGGACCGCCAAAGGACTTCTGAGATACATCCTTGTTGCATCTGATAGTTAACATGTAACCTTTAAGATATACATACATTATTTGTGGTTTAACTGTTAGATTATGTTTAAATAACGTTGGTTTTGGTTTGAGTGTTAAAGTAAAATTTAGAAAAGTGAAATCTTGTCTGTTGGGTTTTTGTTTTCTAAGTTGGAATCAGTCAGTGGATTTGATTCTTTTGGTTTGTTGGTGGTTTCCACAGGGATCACAACAAAGCTTATGTGAGGGCTTAGTATGAGCATGAAATCAAGTGAGAATTGGGAAGGGGGGCCCGTTCCTGTTGCCTACCTGCCCCCACTGATATTTTACTAGTGGAGGGGAAGTGGCAAACGGTCTGCTCACCCAAGCCAATTGAGGCTAAGTGGCCAATTAATTGCCACTTAAGGGCTTTCTCCCGCTGCTGCTGGTATTTTACCGGCAGCAGATGGGCACTTCAGCACCTGAGGAGGTTGTCTAGTAATACCTGGTGGCCTCTTTGCGGGCTGGGGAGGGGTCCCTCCTGATTGGGCACCCTGTGCCCCACAGAGGGACCCCCCAGCAGCACGGGCCACCCTCGCTAAAGCTACCCCCTCCCCCCGCCCTGTTCTCCGACACACACCCCACGCCGGGACCTAGCCGATTGTCCCCGGTGAAGCCCAATCCCCACTTACCTGCTCTGAGGCCGGTGACCATTGTTCCTCTGATTGGCCAGCAGCTCTTGGAGGCAGGACTTTCTGCCTCAGAAGGGCGGAAATCCAGACCGAGGCCAATTAAGGGCATGGGAACGTAAAAAGAGCAGCGTGGTTCCCAGGCTTAGCAGAGGCGGGCTCGTCCCCAACCTTTCAGCTGCCTGAGTAAAATTATGACCCTTATGTCAGTTGCTGGGACCTCAATACTGCATAAAGCCTAGAGAAGTATAGAAAGTGATAGTAAGAGTTTCTATAGATACTTAAAAAAGAAGAGTTAACAAAGTGAGCGTTGGTCCAATAGAAAGTGAGTCTGGGGAATTAATAATGGCTAACAAGGAGATGGCAGATGAATTGAACAGGTATTTTGCATCAGTCTTCACGATAGAGGATACAAGTAACATTCCAGAATTAGCTGTAAGTCAGGAAATGGAAGGTAGGGAGGAACTCAAGAAAATTACAATCACCAGGGAAGTGGTACTGAACAAATTGTTGGAGCTGCGGGCTGACAAGTCCCCGGGTCCTGATGGACTTCATCCTAGGGTTTTAAAAGAGGTAGCTGCTGAGATAGTTGATGCGTTGGTCTTAATTTTTTTTAATTCCCTAGATTCGGGGAAGGTTCCATTAGATTGGAAAATAGTGAATGTAACTCCTTTATTCAAAAAGGGAGGGAAACAGAAAGCAGGAAACTACAGGCCAGTTAGCTTATCATCTGTCTTAGGGAAAATGTTAGAAGCTATTATTAAAGACATTATAGCAGGGTACTTAGAAAAATTCAAGGTAATCAGGCACAGTCAACACAGTTTTGTGAAAGGGAAATCATGTTTAACCAATTTATTGGAGTTCTTTGAGGGAGTTACATGTGCTGTGGATGAAGGTGAACCGGTGGATGTATTGTACTTAGATTTCTGGAAGGCATTTGATAAGGTGCCACATCAAAGGTTATTGCAAAAAATAAAAGCTCATGGTGTGGGGGTAACATATTGGCATGGATGGAAGATTGGCTAGCTAACAGGAAAGAGAGAGTAGGCATAAATGGGTCATTTTCTGGTTGGCAAGATGTAATGAGTGGTGTAACACAGGGATCAGTGCTGGGGCCTCAACTTTTTACAATTTATATAAATCACTTAGATGAAGTCCTGTGAAAAGGTGCCCCGAACACCCAAAAAATCCACGAACGGCCCCCCCGGCCGCAACTTCAAAGCACCCACGGGAGATGGCTCGGAGAGCATCTGCAGCGCACTGTCGGCAATGCTGCATGCCTTTATTTAAACCACTGCAAAAAAAAAACCCTTAGCAAATGTAATCACCTCTAAGTCTGCCAAATGATGCTTCACCTCCCGAAGGACGTGGATGAGCTTTCCGGACGTCGATGGTGGGCACTGAGGAAATGGCTTATTACCTGCACCAGATTCCACCCCCCCTCCCCCCCCCTTTACCCCCCTTCCACCCCCCCCCACCCCCGTCCCCTTCCCTGCTCCACCCTCTCAGCTCACCCCCTCACAACCCCGTCCCAGCCCGCCCCCCCCTCGCACCATCTTCACCCCGCACCCCCTTCCCCTGCACCCCCCCCCACCCCCTCCCTCTACCCCTCCCCCTTGCATCCCCTCCTCCCACCGGCACCATCCTACACCTGTGTAGGGGCCCCAACAACCCCACTGCCTTGTGGGCGTCTCGGGAGAGACCAAGGCTAAGGGAGTAAACCCTAACAGAAAATCCGGAGCGGAACCCCGTAGGCGGTCATGTGTCACCTTTGGCATGTTTCCGGCAGTTCCTGCAGCCATACTGGTGCCAAACGTCGTGTCCTGCACTCCTTTGGACCCCACCAGAAAGGCCGAGAGGGGGGTTTTGACGACTGGGCAACTCTCAACCTCCATAAATTTGCCCAGGCATGCGCCATGGAGAGGTCACTCCATAGTTGCCTCACAGCGACTGAAACAACACGGAAGGCAGCAGTTACGGGTTATAAGTCCAGATAAATTGGCGTAGAAACTGGGCGCCACGGGTTGCCTTTGTCGGTGGGAGAGGTCATTGCACCTCACTGGACAGCTACCGCCCGCCTCAAACCGGGCAGCCCCCGGTCAATAAGGTTCTGTCCCGCCACAGTCTGCCTGCTTCAATGGGTGCTTGGAGCTCAGGGTCATTGCCCGAAAGGTGGACTGATACACCGCACCAAACAACATGAAAAAAGGAAAGAAGGTACCAGCCCTTCGCTTTGCAAGCTGGAACGTCAGAACTATGTGTCCTGGCCTGTCGGAAGACCTTACACAAATCAACGATTCTCGGAAGACCGCCATCATTAACAACGAGCTCAGTCGACTCAATGTGGACATTGCAGCACTTCAGGAGACTCGCCTCCCCGCGAGTGGCTCTCTAGCAGAGCAAGACTACACCTTCTTCTGGCAGGGCAGGGATCCTGAAGAACCAAGACAGCATGGAGTGGGCTTCGCCATCAGAAACTCCTTGCTCAGCATGATAGAGCCTCCCTCAAATGGCTCGGAACGCATACTGTCCATCCGACTGCTCACCACCTCTGGTCCAGTACACCTACTCAGCATCTATGCTCCAACACTCTGTTCCGCACCTGAAGCTAAAGACCAGTTCTATGAACAACTCCATAACATCATTAGCAGCATCCCCAACACCGAACACCTATTCCTGCTGGGGGACTTTAATGCCAGGGTTGGGGCCGACCATGACTCATGGCCCTCCTGCCTTGGGCGCTATGGCGTTGGAAGGATGAATGAGAACGGGCAGAGACTGCTTGAGTTGTGTACCTATCATAACCTCTGCATCACCAACTCGTTCTTTCACACTAAACCCTGTCACCAGGTTTCATGGAGGCACCCAAGATCACGTCGTTGGCACCAGCTAGACCTCATTGTCACAAGGCGAGCCGCCTTAAACAGTGTTCAAATCACACGCAGCTTCCACAGTGCGGACTGCGACACCGACCACTCCCTGGTGTGCAGCAAGGTTAGACTCAGACCAAAGAAGTTGCATCATTCCAAGCAGAAGGGCCACCCGCGCATCAACACGAGCAGAATTTCTCACCCACAGCTGTTACAAAAATTTCTAAATTCACTTGTAACAGCCCTTCAAAACACTCCCACAGGGGATGCTGAGACCAAGTGGGCCCACATCAGAGACGCCATCTATGAGTCAGCTTTGACCACCTACGGCAAAAGTGCGAAGAGAAATGCAGACTGGTTTCAATCTCATAATGAAGAGCTGGAACCTGTCATAGCCGCTAAGCGCATTGCACTTTTGAACTACAAGAAAGCCCCCAGCGATTTAACATCCGCAGCACTTAAAGCAGCCAGAAGTACTGCACAAAGAACAGCTAGGCGTTGCGCAAACGACTACTGGCAACACCTATGCAGTCATATTCAGCTGGCCTCAGACACCGGAAACATCAGAGGAATGTATGATGGCATGAAGAGAGCTCTTGGGCCAACCATCAAGAAGATCACCCCCCTCAAATCTAAATCGGGGGACATAATCACTGACCAACGCAAACAGATGGACCGCTGGGTTGAGCACTACCTAGAACTGTACTCCAGGGAGAATGCTGTCACTGAGACTGCTCTCAATGCAGCCCAGCCTCTACCAGTCATGGATGAGCTGGACATACAGCCAACCAAATCGGAACTCAGTGATGCCATTGATTCCCTAGCCAGCGGAAAAGCCCCTGGGAAGGACAGCATTACCCCTGAAATAATCAAGAGTGCCAAGCCTGCTATACTCTCAGCACTACATGAACTGCTATGCCTGTGCTGGGACGAGGGAGCAGTACCCCAGGACATGCGCGATGCCAACATCATCACCCTCTATAAAAACAAAGGTGACCGCGGTGACTGCAACAACTACCGTGGAATCTCCCTGCTCAGCATAGTGGGGAAAGTCTTTGCTCGAGTCGCTCTGAACAGGCTCCAGAAGCTGGCCGAGCGCGTCTACCCTGAGGCACAGTGTGGCTTTCGTGCAGAGAGATCGACTATTGACATGCTGTTCTCCCTTCGTCAGATACAGGAGAAATGCCGTGAACAACAGATGCCCCTCTACATTGCTTTCATTGATCTCACCAAAGCCTTTGACCTCGTCAGCAGACGTGGTCTCTTCAGACTACTAGAAAAGATCGGATGTCCACCAAAGCTACTAAGTATCATCACCTCATTCCATGACAATATGAAAGGCACAATTCAACATGGTGGCTCCTCATCAGAGCCCTTTCCTATCCTGAGTGGTGTGAAACAGGGCTGTGTTCTCGCACCCACACTTTTTGGGATTTTCTTCTCCCTGCTGCTTTCACATGCGTTCAAATCCTCTGAAGAAGGAATTTTCCTCCACACAAGATCAGGGGGCAGGTTGTTCAACCTTGCCCGTCTAAGAGCGAAGTCCAAAGTACGGAAAGTCCTCATCAGAGAACTCCTCTTTGCTGACGATGCTGCTTTAACATCTCACACTGAAGAATGCCTGCAGAGTCTCATCGACAGGTTTGCGTCTGCCTGCAATGAATTTGGCCTAACCATCAGCCTCAAGAAAACGAACATCATGGGGCAGGATGTCAGAAATGCTCCATCCATCAATATTGGCGACCACGCTCTGGAAGTGGTTCAAGAGTTCACCTACCTAGGCTCAACTATCACCAGTAACCTGTCTCTAGATGCAGAAATCAACAAGCGCATGGGTAAGGCTTCCACTGCTATGTTCAGACTGGCCAAGAGAGTGTGGGAAAATGGCGCACTGACACGGAACACAAAAGTCCGAGTGTATCAGGCCTGTGTCCTCAGTACCTTGCTCTACGGCAGCGAGGCCTGGACAACGTATGCCAGCCAAGAGCGACGTCTCAATTCATTCCATCTTCGCTGCCTTCGGAGAATGCTTGGCATCAGGTGGCAGGACTATATCTCCAACACAGAAGTCCTTGAAGCGGCCAACATCCCCAGCTTATACACACTACTGAGTCAGCGGCGCTTGAGATGGCTTGGCCATGTGAGCCGCATGGAAGATGGCAGGATCCCCAAAGACACGTTGTACAGCGAGCTCGCCACTGGTATCAGACCCACCGGCCGTCCATGTCTCCGTTATAAAGACGTCTGCAAACGCGACATGAAATCGTGTGACATTGATCACAAGTCGTGGGAGTCAGTTGCCAGCATTCGCCAGAGCTGGCGGGCAGCCATAAAGACAGGGCTAAATTGTGGCGAGTCGAAGAGACTTAGTAGTTGGCAGGAAAAGGGACAGAGGCGCAAGGGGAGAGCCAACTGTGCAACAGCCCCAACAAACAAATTTCTCTGCAGCACCTGTGGAAGAGCCTGTCACTCCAGAATTGGCCTTTATAGCCACTCCAGGCGCTGCTTCACAAACCACTGACCACCTCCAGGCGCGTATCCATTGTCTCTCGAGATAAGGAGGCCAAAAAGAAAGAAAAAGATGAAGGGACTGAAAGTATAGTTGCTAAATTTGCTGATGACACAAAGATAGGTAGGAATGTAAGTTGTGAAGCAGGCATAAGGAGGCTACAAAGGGATACAGATAGGTTAAGTGAGTGGGCAAAGATCTGGCAAATGGAGTATAATGTGGAAAAATGTGAAATTGTTCATTTTGGCAGGAAGAATAAAAAAAGCATTTTATCTAAATGGTGAGAAATTGCAGAGCTCTGAGATGCAGAGGAATCTGGATGTCCAAGTGCATGAATCACAAAAGGTTAGTATGCAGGTACAGAACGTAATTAGGAAAGCTAATAGAATGTTATCATTTATTGCGAGGGGAATTGAATACAAAAGCAGAGAGGTTATGCTTCAGCTCTGCAGGGCATTGGTGAGACCACATTTGGAGTACTGTGTCCAGTATTGGTCCTCTTATTTAAGGAAGGATGTAAATGCATTGGAAGCAGTTCAGAGAAGGTTTACTAGACTAATACCTGGAATGGTCAGGCTGTCTTTTGAGGAAAGACTGGTTAGGCTAGGCTTGTATCCGCTGGAATTTAGAAGAGTAAGAGGCGACTTGATTTAAACATATAAGATCCTGAGGGGTCTTGACAGGGTGGACGTAGAAAGGATGTTCCCCTTGTGGGAGAATCTCGAACTAGGGGTCACTGTTTAAAAATAAGGGGTTGCCCATTTAAGACAGAGATGAGGATAAACTAAACTAAACTAAACTAAATCTTTTCTCTCAGAGGGTCGTGAGTCTTTGGAACTCTTCCCTTGCGGTGGAAGCAGACTTTGAATATTTTTAAGGCAGAGATTGATAGATTTTTGATAAGCAAGGGGGTGGAAGGTTATCAGGGGTAGGCGGGAATGTGAAGTAATCTCTTCAGCCATGAATTTATTGAATGGCAGAGCAGGCTCAAGGGGCCGAGTGGCCTACTCTTACTCCTAATTCATATGTAAGTGCAGAGATGAAATAAAAAAGGAAATGAGGAAAGCAAAGAAAGGGCTGAAAAAAATATAATAAAGAGTCTAGCAACTTTGAAACTGAATAAATCACCATGCCCAGTTGAAATGTATCCCAGACTGCTGAGAATTAAGGGAGGAAATAGCGGAGGCTCTGACCATCATTTTTCAATCCTGTCTACAATCATGGTGGCAGCGGGCTGGACGACTGCCAACATACCGTTTTTTACAAATGGAGAAAAGGGCCAAGTAATTACAGACAAGTCGGCCTAACCTCAGTGGTGGCCAAATTATTGGAAAAAATTTTGAGGGATCATCATTTCGAGTGGTCACGATTAATCAAAGACAGTCAGCATGAAATAAAAACAAAAAGTGTTGGAAATACTCAGCAGGTCTGGCAGCATCTGTGGAGAGAGAAGCAAAGTCAATGTTTCAGGTCTGTGACCTTTCATTAGAACTGGAAGTCAGCATGGATTTGTTCAGGAAAGATTGTGTCTGTTTGAATTTTTTGAGGAGGTTAACAAGGAGAGGTGATGACGGTAGCATGTTTGATGTAGCCTGCATGGATTTTAGCAAGGCTTTCAACAAGATTCCACATGGCAGACTGGTCAGAAAAGTATGAGCCCACAGGATCCAAGGACAAGTGGCAAGTTGGATCCAAAATTGGCTTAGTGCAGAAAGCAAAGGATAATGGTCGACTGGTGTATTTTTCACTCCTTCCTGGAATGTGGGCATCACTGGCTAGGCCAGCATTTATTGCTCATCCCTAATTGCCCTTGAAAAGGTGGTGGTGAGCTGCCTTCTTGAACCGCTGCAGTCCATGTGAGGTAGGTACACCTACAGTGCTGTTAGGAAGGGAGTTCCAGGGTTTTGACCCAGCGACAGTGAAGGAACAGCGATATAGTTCCAAATCAGGATGGTGTGTGGCTTGGAGCAGAACTTCCAGGTGGTGATGTTCCCATGCATCTGCTGTCCTTGTCCTACTAGGTGGTAGAGGTTGCGGGTTTGGAAGGTGCTGTCTAAGGAGTCTTGGTGCATTGCTGCAGTGCATCTTCTAGATGGTGTACACTGCTGTCACTGCGCGTTGGTGGTGGAACTAGTGAATGTTTGTGGATGGGGTGCCAATCAAGCGGGCTGCTTTGTCCTGGATGGTCTCGAGCGCCTTTAGTGTTGTTGCAGCTACTCCCATCCAGGCAAGTGGAAAGTATTCCATCACATTCCTGACTTGTGCCTTGTAGATGGTGGACAGGCTTTGGGGAGTCAGGAGATGAGTTACTCACCGCACGATTCAGAGCCTCTGACCTGCTCTTGTAACCACGGTATTTATATGGTTACTCCAGTTCAGTTGCTGGTCAATATTAACCCCGAGGATGTTGATAGTGGGAGATTCAGTGATTGTAATGTATTGAATGTCAAGGGGAGATGGTTAGGTTCTCTCTTATTGGAGATGGTCTTTGCCTGACACTTGTGTGGCGCGAATGTTACTTGCCACTAATCAGCCCAAGCCTGGATATTGTCCAGGTCTTGCTGCATTTCTACAGAAACTGCTTCAGTATGTGAGGAGTTGCAAATGGTGCTGAACATAGTGCAATCATCAGCAAACATCCACACTTCTGACCTTATGATTGAAGGAAAGTCATTGATGAAGCAACTGAAGATGGTTGGGCCTAGGACACTACCCTGAGGAACTCCTGCAGTGATGTCCTGGAGCGGAGATGATTGACCTCCAACAACCACAACCATCTTTCTTTGCACTAGGTACGACTCCAACCAGCGGAGAGTTTTCCCCGATTCTAGTTTTGCTAGGGCTCCTTGATGCCATACTAGGTCAAATGTTGCCTTGATGTCAAGGGCCGTCACTCTCACCTCACCTCTTGAGTTCAGCTCATTTGTCCATGTTTGAACCAAGGCTGTAAAGAGGTCTGGAGCCGAGTGGCTCTGGTGGTATCCAAACTGAGCGTCACTGAGCAGGTTATTGCTAAGCAAGTGCCGCTTGATAGCACTGTCGACAACCCCTTCCATCACTTTACTGATGATTGAGAGCAGACTGATGGAGCGGTAATTGACCAGGTTGGATTTGTCCTGCTTTTTGTGTACAGCATATATCTGGGCAATTTTCCATATTGCTGGGTTGATACAAGTGTTGTAGATGTACTGGAACAACTTGGCTAGGAGCGTGGCAGGTTCTGGAACACAGGTCTTCAGTATTCTTGCTGGAATGTTGTCAGGGCCCATAGCCTTGGCGGTATCCAGTGCCTTCAGTCATTTCTTGATGTCATGCAGAGTGAATCGAATTGGCTGAAGACTGGCATCTATGATGCTGGCGACTTCAGGAGGAGGCAGAGATGGATCATCAATTCGGCACTTCTGGCTGAAGATTGTTGCAAATGCTTCAGTCTTGTCTTTTGCACTGATGTGCTGGGCTCCCCCATCATTGAGGATGGGGATATTTGTGGAGCCACCTCCTCCAGTTAGTTAATTGTCCACCACCATTCACGACTGGATGTCGCAGGACTGCAGAGCTTAGATGTGATCCATTGGTTGGATCGCACAGCTCTCTCTATCTCATGCTGCTTGTGCAGTTTGGCATGCAAGTAGTCCTGGGTTGTAGCTTCACCAGGTTGACACCTCATTTTGAGGTATGCCTGGTGCTGCTCCTGGTATGACCTCCTGCACTCTTCATTGAACCAGGGTTGGTCTCCTGGCTTGATGGTGATGGTAGAGTGGGAGATATGCCAGGCCATGAGATTACAGATTGTGGTTGAGTACAATTCTGCTACTGCTGTTGGCCCACAGCGCTTCATGGATGCCCAGTTTTGCATTGCTAGATCTGTTCGAAATCTATCCCATTTAGCATGGTGGTAGTGCCACACAACACGATGGAGGGTATCCTCAATGTGAAGGTGGGATTTTGTCTCCACAAGGACTGTGCAGTGGTCACTCCTACTAATACTGTCATGGACAGATGCATCTGTGGCAGGCAGTTTGGAGAGAACAAGGTCAAGTATATTTTTCCCTTTGGTTCACTCACCACCTGCCATGGACCCAGTCTAGCAGCTATCCCCTTTAGGACTAGGGCAGCTCAGTCAGTAGTGGTTTTACTGAACCACTCTTGGTGATGGACATTGAAGTCCCTCACCCAGAGTTCATTCTGCACCCTTGGCATCCTCAGTGCTTCCTCCCAGTGGTGTTCAACATGGAGGAATACTGATTCATCAGTCGAGGGGAGGGGCAGTAGATGGGAATCAGCAGGAGGTTTCCTTACCCATGTTTGACCTGATGCATGAGACTTCATGGGGTCTGGAGTCGATGTTGAGGACTCCCTCCTGACTGTATACCACTGTGCCGCCACCGCTGCTGGGTCTGTCCTACCAGTGGGACAGGACATACCCGGGGATGGTGATGGGACCAATGTCTGGGACATTGTCTGGAAGGTTTTTGCCACTGGAAGGCTGTTTCCCGGAGGGTTCAGCAGGACTTAGTACTAGGTCCCTTGCTTTTTGTTGTATACATAAATGATTTCGACTTAAATATAGGGGGCACAATTAAGAAGTTTGCAGATGATACAAAAACTGGTTTTGTGGTCAATAATAAGAAAGAAAGCTGTAGGCTGCTAGAAGATATCAATGGACTGGTCAGGTGGCAGAAAACTGACAATGGAATTCAATCTGGAGAAGTGTGAGGGTAACCAAGGCAAAAGGAGTGTACATTAAAAGGTATAATTCTGAGAAGTGTAGAGGAACAGAAGGACCTTGGAGTGTAGGTCCACAGATCCCTGAAGGTAAAAGGACAGGTGGATAAGGTGGTTAGAAAGGCATTTGGGAGTATTTTGTTTATTAGCTGAGGCTTAGAACGTAAGCGCAGGCAAGTTATACTAGAACAGTATAAAACACTTGTTAGGCCACTGCGTGCAGTTCTGGTCACCGCATTACAAATCACATGAGAGAGGGTTCAGGGGAAAATGACGAAGATGTTTCCAGGAATGGAGATTTTTAGCTATGAGGCAAGATTAGATAGGCTGGGATTATTTTCTTTGGAACAGATGAGGCTGAGAGGAGATTTAATTGAGGTGTACAAAATTATGAGAGGCCTAGATATAAAGGATAGGAAGGACCTATTTCCCTTAGCTGAGGTCAATAACCAGGCAGCATAGATTTAAATTAATTAGCAGACGAATTTGAGGGGAGTTGAGAATTGTTTTCACCCAGAGGATGGCAGGGGTCTGGAACTCGCTAACTGAAAGGGTGGTAGAGGCAGAGACCCTCATCTCATTTAAAAAATACTTGGATATGCACTTGAAATGCTAATAATCTATAGGGTTATGGACCAAGAGCTGGAAAGTGGGACTAGGCTGGATAACTTTTTTTGCTGGCCCACATGATCCAGCTGTGCCATAAATTTTCTATGTTTCTAAGATACCAGGTGTAATCTCTTAAAAGAACTCAAACAATTAGAGCAATACCAGCTCTATATCACTAATAAAGTACTTACAGTGAAGACAAATAACTAACAGCATAAACAGTAAAGCAACTACACAACTCTGTCAGGGTACTAACAGTGAGGATGGTAAGTAGCTTTACTGACACACTGAATGAGGACAATAAACAGCTTTGATAGCTTAGTAACAGTGATGACACTATGCAACTCTAATGAAACAATGGCTTGTGAGAGCAATACAAGATTTGGTAATAATAGGAATCCTACCTTCTTAAAGACTTCCTTTGTTCCTTTATCATCCTTAACCTTATTACCGGCATTTTTGGAATGTGAAAACTGACGCTTCAATCCGCCAGAAGTATGCCGGTTCTTGTGTTTTGTCTGAATCATACACAATAACACATTGACAACAGAGCTCATGTCATAAAGAAGTATAAAATTAATAAGTAATGCAGATGCACTTTTCTAGAAAATACTGGAAATACTCAGCAGGTCAGGCAACATACGTGGAGAAAAAAACAGCGTCAACGTTTCAGGTCTGTGTGACTTTTCATCAGAACTGGCAAGAGTTAGAAATGTAATAGGTTTTAAGCAAGTGAAAGGGGGGAGTGGGAGGAAAGAAGAACAAAAGGGAAGATTTGTGATAGGGTCAAGAGCCAGAGAGAGTAAATGACAAAAGGTTTCATGGTATAAAGCCAAGGGGAGTGGTAATGGACAAGTAAAGAAACAAAAAGATTTGGCTGGATGAGGTGTAAATGGCAGGATAGCAGCCGTAGGAATACAAAGTAAAAGCATTAAGAAAAAAATGAACCAGCAAAAAAAACACGAAAAAATAAAAGAAAAAATGGAGGGCAGAGGTTAAGATCTACAATTATTGAACCCAACTTTGAGTTCGGAAGGCTGTAAAATGCCAAAAAATGAGGTGCTGTTCATCAAGCTTGCATTGAGTTTCATTGGAACACTGTAGCAGGCCAAGGACAGAAAGGTCAGAGTGGGAGCAAGGCAGAGAATTGAAATGACAAGCAATAGGAATTTTGGGGTCTTGCTTGCAGACTGAACGAAAGTATTCAACAAAGTGGTGATCCAGTCTGCCTTCAGTCTCCACTTTGTGAGCAGCAAATACAGTATACTAAATTGAAAGAAGTACAAGTAAATTGCTGTTTCACTTGGAAGGAGTGTTTGGGGCCCTGAACAGTGAGAAGAGTGGAGGTAAAATGGCAGGTTTTGCATCTCCTGCGCTTGCATGGAAAGGTGCCTTGGAAAGGGGAGAGGTGTTGGAGGTGAATGAGTAGAGGGTCAGGGTGTCGTGGAAGGAATGGTCCCTTCGGAATGCTAAAAAGGGCAAGGGAAGATGTGTTTGGCTTCACGATGGAGGTGCTGGAAATGGTGGAGGATGATCCATTGAATATGGAGGCTAGTGGAGTGGAAGGTGAGGATAAAAAGAACTCTATCATGGTTCTGGGAGGGAGGGGAAGGAGTGAGAGCAGAAGTGCATGAAATAAATCGGACACAGTTGAGGGCCCTGTCAACCACAGTGCGAGGGGTTGAGGAAAAAGGAAGACATATAAGAAGTACTAGTATGGAAGGTTGCAACGTCCAAATAGATGCGATGGAGATAGAGAAACTGGGAGAATGGACTCAAGTCCTTGCACGAAGTGGTAATGAGGAAGTGTAGTCCAGATAACAGTGGGAGTCCATGGGCTTTTAGTGAATATTGGTTGATAGCCTATCCCCAGAAATGGAGACAGCGAAGTCAAGGAAGGGAACAGCCGTAGTTGGATCATGTGAAGTTGTGAATAGGGTGGAAATTGGAAACAAAGGGCAGAATTTAATGGACCCCCCAAGAGATGGGCTAAAAGGCGGGGGGACCCATAGAATTGCAACAGAAGGCAGGGGCCGTCGTCTTCCCATCACACCACAATTAAGTCGGGGGCGGGAAAGGCCAAAGACGACCTTCCCGCCCGGAGGCTAATTGAGGCCCTTAAGTAGCCAATCGCTAGCCACTTAAGGGCCTCTACCCATGGCCGCTGGAATTAAACCAGTGGTGGGGGCGGAGGTGGCCTCTACCATGTGGCGAGGTCACCCAGTAAAAACTAGGCAGCCACCCTGTGGACTTGGTGGTGGGGTGGGGGCCCCCTTCATGGGCAATCTGCTCAGGCCCCCTCTTTCACCTGTTCTTTCGACTGGGCACTTTACAGCATTCCAGACTCAACATTGAGTTCAATAATTTTAGATCATACCTCTGCCTCCATTTTTTCCTTTCCTTTTCTTTTCTTGGTGTTATTTTTGCTGGTTTGTTTATTTCCCCAACTCTTGTTTCTTTCTTAATCCCTTTATTTTGTGCTCGGATGGCTGCTATCCTGCCATTTACACCTCACCCAGACACACCTTTTCTTTCTTTATTTGTCCCTTTACCACAATCCTTGGCTTTGTACCATGAAACCTTTTGTCATTTCATTTCTCCGGCCCTTGATCCTATCACAGACCTTCCCTTTTGTTCTTCTTCCCCCCTTTCTCTTGCCCAATACCTAATACATTTCTAACATTTGCTAGTTCTGATAAATGGTCACAAAGACCTGAAACATTAATCCTGTTTTTCTCTCCACAGATGTTGCCTGACCTGAGTATTTCTAGCACTTTCTGTTTTTGTTTCAGATTTCCAGCATCCACAGTATTTTGTTTTTGTTCTTTTCTAGAATCTGAACATTTACTGAAAATTCACTAAAGGGATCAGTAGAATTTAGCTACTAGATTTAAATCAAGTTTCTCCCTATATTCATTTTTCCAGCATTTTTTTTCTGCTTTGATAGTCTGTACCACACATGAAATTCTTGCCCCATGTGTGGGACATTCCTGGGCTGGATAACAGGTGACATCATTCAAACATGGTGATATTTATATTCATCAAGTTGCTGTTAAAATTAACATTTTTAAACTTGTCGAACGCTGTGTTAACATTAAGCATCATCAGATCATGTATGGTTTTTGGACAGATTCGAGGTTTTCCGGTGGGTTCCTACTTTTTTTTTAAAAAGCTCGTTGGAAAACCCCGAATCTGTCCGAAGTTGGGAAACAGTGTTCCTGATACCAGCATCTCTCAGCTGTTATACTGACAGTATAATTTTTAAACAACTGACCAACCACAAAGCTGCAGTGATTAGCGCTCCCGCTCCCTGCAACTGTCCGATAGAGACAGAGAGAGAGAGGGGAGAACAGAGAGACAGGGGGTAGAGAGAGGGAGGGGAACAGTGAAAGAGACGGGCAGAAAAAAAGAGAGGAACTGAGAAAGAGAGAGAGGCAGGACAACAAAGAGAAAAAGAGGGAAGCAGAGAGAAAGAGAGCGCGAGGGCAGAGAGACAGGAGGCAGAGAAAAGAGAGGGAGCAGAGAAAGAGGGGGGACAGAGAGAGGACACAAGAGCAAGGAAGACATTGGGGGGGGAACAACACAGAGGGGGGGAACACAGAGAGGGGAGACAGACAGAAAGAGAGATAGAGAGAGACAGAGAGAGAGGGAGAAAGAGTGATCAAGATCACTCCTGACAGATGGACATCTATCTGGAATACACCGTATCGCTACAACAAGTGTGCGGGCAAACATTGACTACTTCTGCAAGCAAAGAAATGCCAGGTTTCTCACTAAATCAGTGTCCAACATAGTGATGAGAAAGTAAGTCAATAAATTAATATTCTCATTTAAAACTTCTTCACAAAAATGCACATTTTTGTTTTGATGGTAAGATAAATTTTTAATGCCTTTTTCTTTCCGAAATTGTCTCACTGGCCCCCTATGTAAGACAAAAAGTGTAATGTGGGCCCGCACGCGAAAAGGTTGGACAATCTGTTGTATATCATACACACTGCTGCCACTGTGTGCTGGTGATTGAGGGGTTAAGGTGGTGGATGGGATGGCGATCAAGCTGTGTTGGATAGTGGTGAGCTTCTTGAATGTTGTTGGAACTGCACTCATCCAGGCAAGTGGAAGGTATTCCATCCCACTCCTGACGTGCATTGCAGATGGTGGACAGGCTTTGGGGAGCCAGGAGGTGAGCTACCTGCTGCAGAATTCCCAGTTGCTGACCTGCTCTTGTAGCCACAGTATTTGTATGGCTGGTCCTAACCATATTGAAGCCTTAGGACTCCGGGTAATGCCCAAGACTGCACAAACCATTTTCTAAGCCACTATGTTTTATTTGCTTATGATGTAAACTTTAAAATGCAAACCAATTTATTATTTCTGGTAATCATAGGACCGATGCCAGCATTCCAGGAAAAGGGTGGTACATGAGCTCATGAAGGTAGGGGTTAGCACAGAAAACTAACAAATTAATGAAGTTTTTCTGCAATCAGGCATACTGTTCCTTGGAGCGGATTTTTAAAAATTTGTTGTTGGGATGCGAGCATCACTGGCAAGGCCAGCATTTATTGCCCGTCCCTAATTGCCCTTGAGCAGGTGGCTTGCTAGGGCATTTCAGAGGGCAGTTAAAAGTCAACCACATTGGTGTATGTCTGGGGTAACATGTAGGCCAGACCGGATAAGGATGGCAGACTTCCTTCCATGAAAGACATTAATGAACCAGATGGGTTTTTATGACAATCCAGTAGTTTCATGATCATTATTAATGAAACTGGCATTTTATTCCAGATTTATTAATTGAATTTAAATTCCTCCAGCTGCCCTGACGGGATTTGAACACATGTCGCCAGAACACAAGTCCAGACCTCTGGATTACTAGTCCAGTAACATCACCACAACGCTACTGTCCCCATGAATATCCATGGCCCTTCTGTAACTCTGGCTGGAGTGCATCAGAGAAGCTGAACAATAACCTTTAGGATTTCTGCCAAGCCTTGATGTGTGAAGGAGTGGAGTAGGGCTAGAGACTCCTAATGCCAGGAGTGTGCAACTTTATCTCCCTATCTTTGTCTAACGATCTGACATTCACGCTGCAATGTTTCCAGCTGGCATAACAGAGTCTGGGAGATTATTGTATAAAGAATTGTAAACCTGTAGCCTACCTTGACATTGTTTTCCAAATTGATGCATATTATATTACTACATCAGTGTTACCTTCTCAAATATTTCAAACTCACTGAAAGGGTGTATTGCGTATGCTCCTCGAATCCGCTTTACACCTGGATACAATAAAGGAGCCATATTTACGTATGCTACTCCATGGAACGAGATAGGTCCCTCTTCCTCCGTCTGCAAATGTAAATGAACAGATTACTACAATGGTTCCATAGAGAAATTGGAACAGAATTTATCTCCGTGTTACCCCTGACCCTTTTACTGGCTGATCTATGATAATGGAAAGTTTTTCATTTTCAGTGTCCGTTCTGGCCTGTGAATGACATAATTGGAGTACTTTGAGCTTCAAAAGCAAAGAAATAGGCCAAGTGTGAGTGAGATAACAAAGAAATCCATCCAAGAGAAGGAGCTCTGGTCTTGGGAACAAAAACTATAAGTGACAGTCATTATATAAAAATGTAACAATTTGAAATAGAACTATAAGCATATCTTTGATACATTTTACTTCAAAATACATTCACACTCAAACCTACACAAGCCTTCCTTGTCCAGAGAGTTCATTCATTTGTAATCAAACTACCGCATCTCTGACGTAATCATAAATGTCTAATTGGCATTCTATTATTCATGGGAAAATATTCATGATTTATCTGTATTTATCACTTCTTTTTGGCTAATTGACTAAATTTTCCGAATACCTGCTGACAGTGAGGCAACTCGTCACCAGTGTGTACTTGGAAAATGTAACCAATATTTATTCTGCAGATTCATTCCAATCTGCTTATTATTTGCATTTTTAAACCAGTTTGGTATCCTGACATAAGGAGCAATAAACTGAGAGGCAGTGCAATAGGAAACACCATTTTGTGAAATAAAAATGCAAAAATAAAGTTGACCTGAGAACCGAAGTGTTCAATGCTTTGTACTTTCAATTCTTTAAAAAAAAAATCCTCAAAACAGAAATATAACTGTCTGTACAAATAACAGTGTTATCCTTTATTTAAGACACATTGTTTAATCATATAACCAACTATTCCCAGAACTAGGCAGTTATAGAGGGGGTGCTAGACAACAATGAAGTAATTGCTATGAAGTGGAATACAGGATAAGTGCTGAAATATTTGTGTGCTTTATTGTCATCTGACATTCCGTTAGAAGGTAAAAGCTATTGATATTGTGAATAGAAGCAGTTTAACATGTTCATTTCATCCAATGACTGCACCAAGGCAAATTTCTCCAGACTTGGTTTTCTCTTCAGAATTATTGTCAGTATGAGCAGGGTCTATCTCATTTCTTCATTGTGAAATTAAATAAGCTAATTTGATATTTCAGGAGAACACAAAAATGAAAAAGTTTGGCATGTGTTGATAATAGGGTAAAGTCAGCAATAGGAGTTGGCTACATACACCTTGCAGATGACAAAAATGATAAGATGTTATATGGTGTGAAAGTATAAATAGAAAATATTATTGTAATAATAGGTAACTTCTATCAATGGGAAACTGAAGTGAAAGTGTAGCAACAGAATTAGAATGAATGAATGTGGTGCAGATTATCTTTTAATTCAATGAGGCCAATTAAGCAACACAACAAATTAAAAGGATCTTCAGCCTAAACATAAACTTATCTGTTCTCTCTACAGATGTTCACTGACATGCTGCACATCGCCAGTATTTTCAGATTCCAATTATGCAACCCTGGGTGTGTAAGGCTAGGAATACTGCCGATGCAATCCAGGTCACACTCGCCGCATCATGCAAGATTAACTCATTAACACAGAATTATGGAGGTTGCAGGACAAATCAAATGCACAGCGAACACTAAGGACTGGAATTTTGGATGCCAGCAGTCAGTCTGGGTTGTTGGCTGCCTATCGAATGTTGGCAGCATTTTTTGGAGAGAAGGCGAGCATAGGAATAGCTGGGGCAAGCATTGCAAGCAGGATACAGGGAAGGGCCAGGCAGAGGCTCCTCATAGTGCCTATTTGACATTGTGTGACTGCAGCAATTCCAGGCACATTGTAGAGGCATCCACTCTTTTCAAACTTTTCTTGCAGCTGTAATGAGCTTGCTGCAGAGTTAGACTGCGCTGAGTGTCACTGTGTAACAACCCACATCTGGGAAACCATGCTACAGACGGAAATGCAGATTTTACAGCTGGTATGTTGATTTCCCAGGCTAGATGGCATTGGAGCATTCACAAATCAGTTTAAAGTCATGCCCCTATTTTTACAGTTGGGCCACTTCGGGATGTCCTTGTTGTTGCTGGAATAGGAAGGACGGCCATACAGAGTCAAAGGGCCAGATTTTCATTACGGGGTCAGGGACCCAATGTCCGGAGCATTTCCGAGTCCCAACCCCGCATCATGTCAACAAAATGCAAACTCAGTAATTGTCATGGGAGCGAGTCCAGCGCCCAATTAGAGGCGCTGGAAGCATTCTGGAGGCGGAACAGGTCATCGACACCAGTTTTTAAAGGCAAGTGGCAGCTGTTGTCATTACAGATGCATCACCAAGGAGCTCAGAGGGCCTGTGTTGGCATGGGCATGCATACACGGGCGATACCCCATTCTTCCTCTGCCTCTCTAGAGGCTGTCACTGATGCTATCTCCATGAGGAGAGAGCAGTTTTACTCAGGCTCAGGGAGGAAGAATCCCCCCATGAGAGGGCGTGGATGGAGGTGGCCAAGAGGTTCAGCAGCCAGGGTCCCACAAGAAGGACGTGGGTGCAGTGCAGGAAAAGGTTCAATGACCTCTTGCAGTCTAATAAGGTGAGTGGCCAGTTGCACCCGATTCATTGGGCATCAACTCTCTAAGCACCAGCATGCATGCGAGCTGACCTCACAGAATGTCTATAGATCTCCCTTGCATTGCCAGAGTAATTGAACGCTCACTACACAGAGATGCTGCCACCCTCACATATAGGGTAACATTCACCTAGGGACATCACTGAGGGGGACATCAGCCCAACTGTATATCATGCTGGAAGAGATGAGGGAGGGCAGCATACTTATGGAACTTTCTCCTCTCGCCTTGCATAAGAAAGCCTATAATACAAAGGAAGTGGCCAGAACAGGAGGTGCAGTAGCCCAGCTCTGCACTCTGACATCAGTGGAGGAGGCGGCACTGGAGATCACCAGGGTTCCATCGAGGCATTCGGTGGGGGATGGCAAGACGGGAGGCCATGAGAACAGGGTTGTTGGATATCTCTATCTTGAGGTGAAGGGCATGGAGGAGACTCCCGCCCAATGCGCACTATGGATCTTAGACGGCTGTCATATGAGGGGCTGGTTGTACTGGAGCACTCGATGAGTAGGACGATTTCTCACTACCATTGTCTTGCGTCTCCTGCAGGGCCAAATGCAGACAGGCTTCAAAATGAACCTACTGTATCGGTGCCACTAACCACGGCTGGGGTGGGGGGCGGGAGTCCACTGTGGGGTGGGGAGTCCATGGAGCCTGTACTGTTACATGCCTACCTCAGCACCCTCCACCAGCGCAGACACTCATCTCGGCTGGGCAACAGACTGGTGTAGAAAGGGGAAACACTGGGTGAACCACACGTCAAACGTGAGCAGAAGGAGGCTAAGGCTAAGTCAACTGTGGGCATTCCTCCTCGGACTACAGGCATCCAAAATTCCAGTCCTTAGTTTTCGCTGTACATTATTTGATATGTCCTCACCTCCCTCTCTGGATTCCTGTCACTCTCCAGTGAGAAATGTAACTCTTTCAGCTGCAGTAATAGTTACTCTGAGGCACATCTGAAGCTGCTGAGCTTTATTTGCTGCCTCTGCATGATTTTAATCAGCCCTTCCCATAGCCCTCATGGCCCTCCACACTGTTCACATCTTCAGACCCAGTGCGGACCTCAGAATGCAATATTCAAATCGCACTCATACCTGCTCCCAGCGGGCTTTGAAATCCAGTCCAGAATCATAACGGCACAGAAGGAGGCCATTTGGCCCATCGAGTCCATGCTAGCTCTCTGCAGATCAATCCAATCAGTCCCATTTTCCAGCTTTGTAGCCCCCTAAATTTATTTCCCTTAAGTACCCATCAGATTTCCTTTTGAAGTCATTCATTGGTTCTGTTTCCACCACCCTCATAGGCAGTGAGTTCCAGGTCATTACCACTTGCAGCGTAAAAAAGTTCTTCCTCACATCCCCCCTGCAGCTCTTGCCCAAAATCTACAATGTGTCCCCTAGTCCTTGTACCAGCAACTAATGGGAATAGTTATTCTTTGTCTATCCTATCCAATCCTGTTATAATCTTGTATGCCTCTCTCAAATCTCCTCAATCTCCTTTGCTCCAAGAAGAAAAAAACGCAGCCTCTCCAACCTAACCTTGTAGCTAAAATTCCTCATTCCTGGAACCATTCTGGTAAATCCCCTCTGCACACTCTCAAGGACCCATACATCTTTCCTAAAGTGCAGTGACCAAAATTAAAGCAATACTCTAGTTGTGGCCGAACCAGAGCTTTATAAAGGTTCAGCATAAAATCCCTGCTTCTGTATTTAATATCTCTAATAATGAAGCCCAAGATCCCATATACTTTGTAAACTACTCTCTCAATATGTCCTGCCACCCTCAAAGATCAATCCACATGAACCCCCAGATCCCTCTGTTAATGTACTCTCTTTAAAACTGTACCATTTAGTTTATATTGCATTTCCCTATCCCTTTTGCCAAAGTGCATCACCTCACATTTCTCTGTATTATAATTCCATCTGCCACATGTCTACCCATTCTGATAGCCTATCTATGTCCTATTGCAATTGATTGGTATCTTCCTCACTGTCTGCCACACCTCCAAATTTGATATTATCATGCAGACCCCCCCACTTGCCAAGAATGAGGCATATTAATTTTGTCATATGAACATTGATTTGAAACTGTTGCTGGAACAAGAAAATTACTTGTTAAACAGATCAGCCGTGGCTGGAAACAACATTTATATGCTAACAGACAGTGCTTGTAGAGACAAAGGACCATTCCCTGACATATTAAGCCCACAAAGGTCTTTGATCACCAAACATTGAAGGTGAGGAAGTTCACATTCCAGGATGACTGCTAAGATGGCCGAATCCACAAACAGACGTGACTAAGCTGCTGGACAACCTGAGTCTTTTGAATTGAAGGCAGTTTGAACTGGAGAGAGACACTGTTTGCTCCTGGACTGTAAAGACCTCTCCTGGCTGGCTCACCACAGCCTCTCCTGTCTGCTCCCATCTCTTTCTCATGGAACTCCAAACCCACTGAGGACACATGAACCTCAACAGAGAAAAGTCTCCCACATTGAATTACAGGCCAGGAAATTATAGGCTGGTGAGCCTTACGTCAGTGGTAGGGAAACTATTCGAGAGGATTCTTCGGGACAGGATTTACTCCCATTTGGAAACAAACGAACTTATTAGCGAGAGACAGCATGGCTTTGTGAAGGGAAGGTCGTGTCTTACTAATTTGATTGAGTTTTTTGAGGAAGTGACAAAGATGATTGATGAGGGAAGGGCGGTGGATGTTGTCCATATGGACTTTAGTAAAGCCTTTGACAAGGTCCCGCATGGCAGACTGGTGCAAAAGGTGAAGTCACACGGGATCAGAGGTGAGCTGGCAAGATGGATACAGAACTGGCTCAGTCACAGAAGACAGAGGGTAACAGTGGATGGGTGTTTTTCTGAATGGAGGGATGTGACTAGTGGTGTTCCGCAGGGATCACTGCTGGGACCTTTGCCGTTTGTAGTTCTTTTGGGCCTCCTTATCTCGAGAGACAATGGATACGCGCCTGGAGGTGGTCAGTGGTTTGTGAAGCAGCGCCTGGAGTGGCTATAAAGGCCAATTCTAGAGTGAAAGGCTCTTCCACAGGTGCTGCAGAGAAATTTGTTTGTCGGGGCTGTTGCACAGTTGGCTCTCCCCTTGCGCCTCTGTCTTTTTTCCTGCCAACTACTAAGTCTCTTCGACTCGCCACATTTTAGCCCTGTCTTTATGGCTGCCCGCCTGCTCTGGCGAACGCTGGCAACTGACTCCCACGACTTGTGATCAATGTCACAGGATTTCATGTCGCGTTTGCAGACGTCTTTAAAGCGGAGACGTGGACGGCCAGTTGGTCTGATACCAGTGGCGAGCTCGCTGTACAATGTGTCTTTGGGGATCCTGCCATCTTCCATGCGGCTCACGTGGCCAAGCCATCTCAAGCGCCGCTGACTCATTAGTGTGTACAAGCTGGGGATGTTGGCCGCCTCGAGGTCAAATGATTTGGAGGAAAATGTAGCTGGTCTGATTAGTAAGTTTGCGGACGACACAAAGGTTGGTGGAGTTGCGGATAATGATGAGGATTGTCAGAGGATACAGCAGGATATAGATCGGTTGGAGGCGTGGGCAGAGAAATGGCAGATGGAGTTTAATCCGGACAAATGTGAGGTAATGCATTTTGGAAGGTCTAATGCAGGTGGGAGGTATACAGTAAATAGCAGAACCCTTAGGAGTATTGACAGGCAGAGAGATCTGGGCGTACAGGTCCACAGGTCACTGAAAGTGGCAACGCAGGCGGATAAGGTAGTCAAGAAGGCATTCGGCATGCTTGCCTTCACCGGTCGGGGCATAGAGTATAAAAATTGGCAAGTCATGTTGCAGCTGTACAGAACCTTAGTTAGGCCACACTTAGAATATTGCGTGCAATTCTGGTCGCCACACTACCAGAAGGACGTGGAGGCTTTGGAGAGGGTACAGAGGAGGTTTACCAGGATGTTGCCTGGTTTGGAGGGCATTAGCTATGAGGAGAGGTTGGATAAACTCAGATTGTTTTCACTGGAACGACGGAGGTGGAGGGGTGACATGATAGAGGTTTACAAAGTTATGAGCGGCATGGACAGAGTGGATAGTCAGAAGCTTTTTCCCAGGGTGGAAGAGTCAGTTACTCGGGGACATAGGTTTAAGGTGCGAGGGGCAAAGTTTAGAGGGGATGTGCGAGGCAAGTTTTTTACACAGAGGGTGGTGAGTGCCTGGAACTTGCTGCCAGGGGAGGTGGTGGAAGCAGATACGATAGCGACGTTTAAGAGACATCTTGACAAATATATGAATAGGAAGGGAATAGAGGGATATGGGCCCCGGAAGTGCAGAAGGTGTTAGTTTCGGCAGGCATCAAGATCGGCGCAGGCTTGGAGGGCCGAATGGCCTGTTCCTGTGCTGTACTGTTCATTGTTCTTTGAACAAGATTTAAGAAGAATATTGGGCCCCAACAAAAAGCAAGACCTACCTGCAATCAAGGACTCTACAGCGAGCTTGAAGAACAGTAACCAAAACCATCTTCAGATATTGCCTCAAACTTTTCCACTTTATTTCTTCTACTCTTTTCTGTCTCTATCTGCATGTGTGTATTGCGTATGCATGCTAGCGTGGGCGCGATGCGTATCTGTAGACATTAACCGGATTAGAGTTAAGTTTAATAAAGTTTAACCTTTCTTCTTTAAACCTAAGAAAACCTGTTTGGCTGGGTTCTTTGCCTTACAATTGGAAAGCAGTGAACAAGGATTCACGAAGGGGGAGCTAAAAAAATGGTGTGTTTATAAGTAAATCCTGTTACAGTAAGACCAGGTGAAGGCTGAGAGGGAACCCTAGACCCCTTTCTCTGCTCGTCATAACAGAAATTTGAGGGCTCGTCCAGGATTTTACCCACAGACAAACTCGAGATATTGGAAATGGGAAGCAAATTGTTCCCAATCAAAACACAGCAAGATGTCAACACAGGTTTACTTGTGGTTGTGCATGCTTGAATACTAAAATGTCTGCAACTGAAGCTAGTAGCTCCCAAGCCAGGGTGAAGTAACTTGGGATAAGTTAAAAGCACTGTCTAAGGAGGAGTTGAGGAAACTGAAGGGAAAACCTGTAGGGTTAATCAGGACACACCCGCTCTGTGAAGAAGCGACCCTGATGGAAAGCACAGCAGAACAAGCTTTGGATTTAACTGCAGTAAGAGTGAGACCCAGGAGGCTTACTACACCAAGTGCAGGAAAGGTTAATCGGATTCCTGAAGGCTATCGGGGTTTTGTATTTGAAGGGAAAGTAATCCCATACCCCTCGAGTGGGGCAAGCAAGCCCATAGTGATCCTCAAGGATACAGGGGCCACTAGACCCCTTTTACTGGGAAAAGGCCAGATCTTTCCCCAAGAGAGTGCAGTGGACACTAGAATGGTGGTGAATGGTATTGGCAGGCAATCTATGCCTGCAGCTGGAGTGCGACCTAGTTTCAGGACTGGTGACCGTAGGGATTGTCCCTAGTTTGCCTGTGAACGGGGTTGATCTGCTCCTAGGTAATGATCTGGTGGGGGTGAAGGTGATACCCCACCCCGGTAGTGAAAGAAAAACCACAGGAGGTTAGAGAGTCAGGGCAGTGGCAGGAGACGGTCACCTGCAGTTTCCCTGAATGTGTAATGAATTAGGCCATGATCAAATCAGCTCCCCCAGAGGAGACCAAATCGGAACTGCAGGAAAATGACCATGAGGTCTCTCTGTCCAAGACTTTCTTTGGGAAGTTAGAAGACCCAAGCGGTGAATTAAATAAATTTTCCCTAGCTGAGGCTCAGTGAACCAACCCAGTGTTGTGAGAGTTAGCACAGGCTGCCTAGTCTGAAAGTGAAGCAGAGAGAGTCTCTGATTGCTACTATTTAAAGAATGAGGTATTGACGAGGAAATGGTGTTCTCCTCACAGACCTGAGAGCAAGGAGTGGACAGTAGTTCACCAGTTAATGGTGATGTAGAGGTACCGGAGAGAAATATTAAGAAGGGCCCATGAGACTACAGTGGCTGTACATACTGGTATACGAAAGACCAAAGCCCGCATAAGACAGCAGTTTGACTGGCCAAAACTCCACAAAGATGTGGTGGAGTATTGCAAGAGTTGCTACATGTGCCAGGTTGAGGGGAAACCCCAACCTACAATGAAAGTTGCACCCCTAAGTCCTGTACCGGTGTTAGGAGGACCCTCCAACAGAGGGCTGGTGAACTGTAAGGGACCCCTGCCGTGAACAAAAGGGGACAGGGAGGCACAAGGCTGGCGAAAGGTTAGAAAGAGAAGGGGAAAAACGACCAAGAGGGCAGGTTAAAGGAATCCCGGATGAAAACTTCTACTGTCCGGTCAGCCAACCCCGAAAAATTAAAAAAGTTAGACCCCACATCCTCCTATGTAAATGCAGACACTAGAAGCACCCCACCAGAGTTGCTAACAGCATTTACAGAAAACTGCAGGGACAAAGAAAAACCCCTAGGGGCCGAGAAACTGTGAGGGTGATGCCTCACCTAGTCAACGTGCCACAGGGGAATGCAGTAGAGTCTGCACAAATACCTGCAGGTAGAAGTATCCCAGAGGACAAAGGGCAGATTAGCAAAGAATCCTGCCCCACAGTCAGAAAAAAAAAGAGAACCACCCAACCCCTGAAGTCAAAAGCCTTTGCATGACTCAGCAAAGCACTGAAAGAGAGTTCAGGATAGACCCGCCCACTACTGACTCTCCTGAGGAAAAAATTCCAATTTACGGCTAATTAAATCTAATCCACCACTCCCCACCCCCCCCTACCTTTGCAGACCTCAACAGGAATAAAGACCCTCAGCAGTCATGGAAATGGGCCAACTCGAGAAAATCTTCCCCAAAGAACCACATGTTTATTGGGATGCCAAAAAAGGGGTAGTTCAAGCAGCACTGCCACCAAGAAAAGACAGACTGTAATAAGTTTTAGGATTCATGAATGAATGTGAATGAATGAGGGAGAGAGAGAGAGAGAGACGCATGCTTTTTTCCTGTATCTTATATTTTCTCTCTTAACCCTTTTTAATGAAATGCGCTTTTCTCAAATCACATTTCATTCCGCTGGGCGTCGCAGACCCCCCCCCCCCCCCCCACCTGCCAAGAATGAGGCATATTAATTTTGTCATATGAACATCAATTTTAAACTGTTGCTGGAGCAAGGAAATGACTTGTTAAACAGATCAGCCATGGCTGGAAACAACATTTATATACTAACAGACAGTGCTTGTGGAGACAAAGGACCATTCCCTGACACATTCAACCCACAACGGACTTTGATCACCAAACATTGAAGGTGAGGAAGCTCAGATTCCAGGATGACTGCTAAGATGGCCGAATCCACAAACAGACGTGGTCAAATCAGCTAGTCACATCACTAACCTGCTGGACAGCCTGAGTCTTTTGAATTGAAGGCAGTTTGAACTGGAGAGAGACACTGTTTACTCCTGGACTGTAAAGACCTCTCCATAGCCTCTCCTGTCTGCTCCCATCTCTTTCTCACGGAACTCCAAGCCCACTGAGGACACATGAACCTCAAGAGAGAAAAGTCTCCCACATCAAACAAAGTTAAAGAAGAATACTGGACCCCAACGAAAAGTCAAGACCTACCTACAATTCAGGGCTCTACACTCTACAGCAAGCTTGAAGAACAGTAACCAAAACGATCTTCAGATATTGCCTCAAACTTTTCCACTTTATTTCTGCTCTTTTCTGTCTCCATCTGCATGTGTGCATCGCATATAGATGCTAGCATGGGCGCAACATGTATCCGTAGGCGTTAACCGAATTGGAGTTAAGTTTAGTAACGTTCAACCTTTCTTCTTTAAACTTAAGAAACCTGTTTGGCTGGTTTCTTTGCCTTACAGCTGAAATGCAGTGAACAAGGATTCATGAAGGGGGAGCTAAAAAAACGGTGTTTAAAAATAAACCCTCTTACGGTACGACCAAGTGAAGGCTGAGAAGGAACCCTGTACCACTTTCTCACCTGGTCGTAACAGCATCATTGGCAAATTTTGAAATTTTACCCTGCATCCCAATATCCAAGTTATTTATGTATATCAAAAAAGCTGTGGTATTAGCACTGAACCTTGGGGAACACCAGTCTACCATCCTCCAGTCTAAAAAACAAGAATTTATCACGACATGTTTGCAATAAATATGGTAATTGTTAAATAAAAAAGCCATCCTATTCTTCTAAAAGTAGTGTGTACAACAAAAAACTCTCCCAATGCTTTCCTTACCCTTTTATCAACAAGGTTCTGGAAATAATTAACTGACCTTTTCTATTTTGCTGCTTTTTCCTCCTGCCTTGACTGGAGGGGCTAATGGTACACGCTTGATCTCCACAGGGAAGTATATGAACTCTGCTATGTACCTCTGCAGTCTGAAAAATATATTTCATTTATATAAACTAAAAGAAAATGATTGTTCTTAGATATTCTATTTTCCCATCATTTTCTCTTTCCCTCTTCTACTCTGTGAATAACAAGCGCTAGAGCAAGTGAACAGAACTGCACCTTCTCCATTTTAGCAACACAGTTCCAAACAGTTTTTTTCACATAACAGCCAAAGAATTACAATTGAGATCTTCCAGCTGACGGAACAATATTTTTGCTGATCGTCAACATTTTTATGCCCAACCTCAGCACTAATATTGAAAAGATAAATCCCTAAAATAAAATTATAGGTCTTTCCAATATCAGTTCCCAAAAAAGGCTGCAACAAGGGAAACAAGAGGCAAATATGGGGCTCAAGGCTTTATAGTTCAGGTATAGGAAAATAAAGGGGCAGGCATCCTGTATTTGTGTATTTGCAACTTTAAAGTATGAACCTGTGACGTGGCGAGAGAAAAGGGAAGTAAACCAGGTTAGAAAATGAACCAAAAAAAATGAAAAAGCTAATCAATTAAGAAGAAAATGAGCCAGAAAAGGAGAGAGTAAAAATAAAACAGATAAGAAGAAAACAAACTTCAAAAAGAGGCAGCAAACAAAAACAGGACAGAAAGTAAAACAGAAAATAAATGAGAAAAGGAGGGTTACCAGAAAAGGAGAATCAGAAAAGAGAGAGGCAGTGCAAATGGGAAAACCAGAGTGTGTGATCCAGAAAAGGACAGAGAGAAAACTACAAGAGGAGACGGAAAACAAAGAGGAGAACAGAGAAAAATGGATAAGAGAGGAGATATAATGAGAAAGAAGGGACAAAGGTGAAAGAGAACACAGAATGGAAGGAGGAGACACACAGTAGAAATAAAGAGAGACAAAGACAGAGAAGGAAAGGAGGGAAACAGAAAGTAGAGAGAGAGATAGAAGAGAATGAGGAGAGTAATGATTACAATATTAGGTTTAAACTAGTTATAGAAAAGAGCAAGGAACAATCAAAGGTGAAGAAGATACTCAACTGAAAGAGGGTTAATTTTTATTTATTTATTTAGAAATACAGCACTGAAACAGGTCCTTCAGCCCACCGAGTCTGTGCTGACCATCAACCACCCATTTACATTAATCCTACATTAATCCCATATTCCTACCACATCCCCACCTTCCCTCAATTCCCCTAACACCTACCTATACTAGGGGCAATTTGTAAATGGCCAATTCACCTATCAACCTGCAAGTCTTTGGCTGTGGGAGGAAACTGGAGCACCCGGCGAAAACCCACGCGGTCACAAAGAGAACTTGCAAACTCCGCACAGGCAGTACCCAGAATCGAACCCGGGTCACTGGAGCTGTGAGGCTGCGGTGCTAACCACTGCGCCACTGTGAGTTCAAAAAGGATCTAGCCCAGGTAGGTTGGAAACAAAGGACAAGGACTCCACCGTTAGGCTCAAATGGGTCTCAGAAGCCCGCAATATGTGGGGAACAGTCACTCGTCTGTGATCTTACCCAAATTGGCCAATGAGCAGCTAGAGGGTGGACTCGCCATCCAATTAAGGACAGTGGGCAGGCTTTAGAAGCTGGAGGGCCAACAGGAAGCCCTCCAGCTTGGAAGCAGCAGCAGAATGCCTTTGCAGGTAAGTAAGGAAGAGGGTGGCTTAAGATGGAGGCGTCCTCTCTCCAAATTTTTTAACTGTGAAATAAAAAAGCCCACAGCAGGCTGTTGGCCTCCAATAATAGGCCTTAATTTAATTGAATTGGTTACCCACCACTTGTGGGTGGGTCGCCCTGCCACCTCCCATGCCACCTCCAAGAAAATGGTCCTGGAGCGGGATGGAGCCAGGGAACTGGCACACCGGCTGGCGCACAAAATTCCGTGCCCACCTACCTCCGTGCCTGTCCTCATCGGGGCCTAAACATTCATCCCAAAGATTGGCAGGCAAAACAGTAAATGAGCAATGGAAGGTTTTCAAGTAGAAGATAGTTTGAGTACAGGCTAAATACACTCCTATGAAGGGGCAAGGAAGGACATCCAAAGCCAAAGGCTGACTAAAAAATGTTGATATTAAAATTAAACAAAAAAATTGGAGGTCAGGTTCATAAGACAGTACAGAATCATGCAGAATGCAGAAAGTGTAAAGGAAAACAAAAAAAAGAAACAAGGGGGCAAAGGGACAGTATGAAAAATCATTAGCGGCTAACATAAAAGGGAATACTAAAGTTTATTATAAACATATAAAGTAAAAGGATAATCAAAAGGAAGGATAGGGCTAATTGGGGACCCAAAAGGAGATCTTCTTGTGAAAGCAGAGGGCATGGCTGAAGTACTAAATGAATGCTTTGCGTCTTTCTTCACAAAAGGTGATATCATAGTAAAGGAGGAAGGGGTGGAGAAATTGGATAAGATTAAAGCACAAAGAATAGGTACGTAAATGGAATGCACTACTTGAAAGAATGGTGGAAGCAGATTCAATTGTAACTTTCAAAAAGGAATTGGATAAATACTACAACAGCAAATATTTGCAGGGCTCCAGGGAAAGAGCAGGGGAATGGGACTAATTGGATAACTCTTTCAAAGAGCTGGCATGGGCATGATGGGACATACGGCCTCCTCTGTGCTGTATGATTCTATAAGAGACATATACAGAGTGGATGGAAGAGATAAATACACAGAAGGGAAGTTGAGATAAATTGAAATGAGAAGCATTAGAAATGACAAGGTAGAGAGAAACACACAAGAAAAAATTAGAGATAAAGAACGGCAGATGGACAGAAGGAAAAGAGAAATACAGAATAAAAGGTGAGGGAGAAAGACATGCAGACGGGAAGAAAAATCTCTTACTTTAGAGTTAGAAATATCCATATTCTTAGTTACAAGAGGCTAAGAGCTTTTTGCATGATTTGATCATAAGAAGGTTTGAAAACTACTGCTCTGCTTAAGTATATTCCAAAAAGATACAAAGAAATGTGGACTTAAAGATAAAGACAAAAAAGAATAAAATATATTTTTGCCACACAGCTTCAGGATTTTGTTCCAACAAACATAAGTCTCCCAATTCCTGAAATAATACAGTGATGGAAGGGAAAATGGGTTCCAAAACCTACAACTATGGTAAAGTCCTCCAGACGGGACTCAAATGCCAGATTTCCATCAATAGAACTCAGGCCCCCATAATGAATTATTTATTTCAGTGGATTTGTCAAGACTGTCGACAGTAGAAATAGAGGTAAGAAAGATACAGCAAGCAGATGCTTTTTTTGTCTGTCCACAGGGAGAGAGAATATAAAAGCACAATTTTAAACAACAATTTGAAAGTTAATCTACCATGGATGTTGTCAAACACTTTGAAAAGGCCAACTGAAGAGCAGTTTGGAAGTCACAATTTCAGTAAATAAATTTAACTTTTTTGTTGTTGGAAGAAGCACACTTTGTAAAATTCTTACACATCACCCTCAGTAAAATACACCCTGCTGCACACTACTGTAACATATCCATTTCCTACATCTTTGTGGCCTCTCTTGAGTGAGAAGTAAAGGCAGTTTTGTTCTGTGAACTCAGGCGAGATTTCAGAAACTAATTTCACACAGAATCTTATGGCCAACAGAGAGCAGACAATTTAAACCCTACCAGTTTGGGCTGGATTCAATTCCATAGTACAGAGACGAAAAAACACTGTGCAAACCAGTACACGACCCAATTCCTGATTGTATTTAAATTAACATTAAGAGATTTGGCAGTTACCTCAACAAAGCCTCGGGATCCATAAAGCAGCGTCTCTCTATGTTCCATGTGACACGCTTCTTCTCATTTTCTGCCTCTGTCCTAAATGCCCAGTCCTGAATAATAATCGAGAGAAATAATCCCGGATTTATCTCTTGTTGTACATAGAGTAAATCTCCTTATCTAATAATATATGTAAATACAGTCCCCATCACTCATACTGTCCGTGCTTATTCCGGACAGTGTTCTATATCAACCAAATGGTGCTAAACATTTGCTATTACCTCGATGTCAATTACATTACAAAGGTGCCGCTTAAACCATATTAAACAGTTCAAACAGCCGTACACACCTCATCAAAAGGAGATATTACGGTGCACCTTTAAGGCTGTAAAAGATCCAATACTTCTTTAAGCAGCAACTCTGGAGTCAGTGAGTGAAAGTGCATTCTGGTTGCCAGGCAACAACTATATACAGAGGGAGAATAGGGCTTCAACGCATCAATTTTGACTTTGAAACTGGCTAGTAGAGACAAACAGTTGACATAGCTGAATTGACAGAATTTTGGAAGATCATAGTTAGGGCATCTGCAATGTTCTCACCTACTTCCTTTAAAACCCTGGAACAAAAATCATCTAGTCCCAGGGATTTGCCACTTTTTAGTGCCATTATTTTCTTCATTTGTTTGAATTTGCCTATGTTGATTATGCGGAGCCCCCATCCCTGATTCAAAATTTGTTTCCGAGGGGTATCCTCTAATTATTTCACCATATTTGAAGGCATGAACTTTGAATAACAGAAAACTCTGCTTGTGTGCACATTGTCTTAATGTTTTTAAATTAACTCACCTAAAGCTACCCAGCTAACAACTCCTTACTCACTTTATATTGCATATACTTGCCTTTACATTCATCACTTCCTCATCTTCATTCCATCTTGCTCCTTCTCCACTTCTCAACACATTCACCATATGAACAAGCCTTACACATTTCTGCCAACTTTCTCAATACACACTCACTAAGTCTTACATTCTTTTTGTACAGGACAAGATCGTGCATAATGCATGGAAAAGGACCAAGACAGGAGGCGGAGACCCCAACATTCTAGCCCTGACACAACCAGTGCAGGAAGCCCTGAGATCAGTGGTTCAGGCAGAGGCAACACAATCAGAGGAGGAGATGCTGGTGACATAGCACAGCAGGGTGCCTGAATATTACTTCAAAGCATTCATTCACCTCAGCAGAGATGCAGAAAGCTGCATAACTTCGAGTAGTATTCTCCTTCACCTGCAAATATCCAGTGTCTAATTCTCATTCTAACGCGTGTCCCTTTTCTCTTTCACCAAGGTCCTTCTCAGCGGCAAGAGGCTTCCGTACCAGAGGACACCACGGAAGGCAATCCTCCCGAGGATTCACAGTGAAGTGATCTATTCCTCCCAGACACCAGCTCAGACACTACATATGGTTGATATAGTGTTAAAGCCGTCTGCGCGTGGTAAAACACAAAGCATGAATGGGCAGCAGTAGGTACTGCTGGAAGAGACAGCCTATGAGACAGAGAGCTGGAGAGAGAGATCCTCTCTTAGCTAATACAAAAGCAAAATCCTGCGGATGCTGGAAATCTGAAATAAAAAGAGAAAATGCTGGAAATGCTCAGCAGGTCTGCAGCATCTGTGGAAAGAGACTGAAAACGTTAATTCTGTTTCTCTCTCCACAGCTGCTGCCAGACCTACTGAGCATTTCCAGCATTTTCTGTTTTTATTCCTCTCCCAGCTGTGTTGAGGTTTCAGGATCCCACAATAAGAAAACTGTTGGCATTGCACGAGCAGCTGTATGAAGTTGTTGGAAAGCCTGCCAAAAACTTTTACCATTATGGTTGAGAGTGCGGAGGTGTCCACTTAAAGCCTGTATAGAGCCATCTTCCGTGGCATCAGCACTTTACAATGTGTCCTGAAAAGTGTGGCCACCTACAAGGATGTTGAAGCCAGACCCATGCAAAAGGAGTCCATGATTGCACGCTTGGCCACTTTGCTGGAAGCTCAACCTGTGGCCATCAGGTTTGGGCTCCACTAGGAAGAGACTGGTGGATCAAATTGATACGGGCTTTGAAGCAGTCACTCGTCTTCTGCGGTCTGCTCTTCCATCAATCAGTGGAAGTGTTGAGCCCCAACCTATAGGAGGGACAATGGCATGACGGGATTTGCAGGATGTCATCACATCTGCTCCTACTATCTTCTTTGCCCCCAAACAATAGCAGTCATGGTGCTAGCAAGACACCAGGCCCAGATTGCCCAGAGGTAGGTGAGGTGCAGCAGGCTGCAGCCAGGCTCTAGCACTCAGAAGGCACCAGCCATAAGCAACTCAAAGATCCCAAAATGAACAAGTGCAGCTTTCCACCACTATGCTAAAGCTATTAAGGGAGCACCTCGTGGGGGTAGTACAAGCCTTCTAATAAGAAAAGCACTATCGGTTGAGTTCTTGTGTAATAGATTAAATTAAGGCAATTACTATGATTGGAATTAAATTCATCATTATTATTACATATGGCACTCTGGACTGCACTGTGGCTTGATAGCAACTTCTGAGTCCAAATTCTCAGAACTATGACCTGTTCCTTGTCTCTATTGTTGCATGGCAGACCTCTCTGCAAGACAAGGCTATGAATTATGCAGCATGCAATAGACTCTTCGTGGAGCATATTGTCGAGAACCCTCTCCACCCGCCTCAGATCTGTGAAAACACCTGAACCTAATCTTCAGTGTCCCAATGGTGTGCTCAGAGATTATACTGGATGTCCCACCACTTTATATCTGTGTTGCTCAAGGGTGATAGGGCTGCAGATGTGTGTACTGAGCCACATCTGTAGGGCGTATCCCCTGTCCCCCAACAGCTAATCTGCCATGTTTTTGTGAGGCTCAACACTGGGGGGATGGATGAGTATAAAAGCATCATGACAGCTACCTGGGCACCCTGCAGACACTTGCATGATCATGTTTCTGTGATCAGCCACTAATAGTGCTTTAATACTACTGCCTAATGATGAGTGGCCCTGATGGTGACACATGTGCAGTCAATGATGCCCTGCATGTGGGGGAAGCCACATGCAGGCCACTGCTGCAAATCTACAAGCACCCCTGTTGAGTGGTGAGATCAATGGGGAAGGTGATGAACTGCTGAGTCTTGGTGGTGGGCGTTGGCGGCCTGCTTAATGCAGCAGTTCTAAAATATACACTAGGTGATTACAGATATCACAGAATCACAGAATTGTTACGGCGCAGGAGGAGACCATTTGGCCCATCGTGCCTGCACCAGCTCTTCGAAAGAGCAATTCACCTAGTGCCATTCCCCCACCTTCTCCCCGTAACCCTGCACATTCTTCCTTTTCATATAATAGTCTAATTCCCTTTTGAATGCTTCAGTTGAACCTGCCTCCACCACACTCTCAGGCAGTGTATTCCAGACCTCTGTGGACACTTACTAAACCAGGTCATCTGTCTATACTACAGCTGGTGAATGGTTCATGTTACACAGAAATCTAATAAATGTTGATTTCTGGCAACATTGTGCCACAGAGCAGTAGGATGTGGGTTTTATACCCTATCCCTCTGCATTCCCAATCTTACCTGTGCTACTGAGTGGCTTACATACCTCCTAGTGTTTAACTCAAACATTGGAAATCAGGTAACAGCTTGTCTGTCTGCTCACTTGGCAGTTACTTTTTTAGAAAAAAAGAGTAAATATTTATCTTTAGCTCTAAAACAAATGGGCAGAAGTCATAGGAGGGCACGGAGGGCCTCACTTATCAATATAAGCTCTTAATATGCAAAGCTATGCAGCAGGAACACTAAAGATAAAAATTTATCCTGATATCTACATTTAAAGTGCAATTCAATGAAACGTGTATAGAACTATTTCAATATTATATAAAATATTTATAATGTCTAATTGGCTTTACAGAGGGATTAGCCACAGACATAATTAAGAACTTTTAACAGTTAGCAGCACCCACATTGCCAGGTTAACCTGTTACCATATGCACTTCTCAATTAATATTATGCATGAAATTAGCTTTTGATGTATTCCAATGCATGGGTCCAGCTAAACTATCTTCATGTTACTTTAGCTTACTTACATTTTAAAACCTTGCGTGTTTGTGCAAAACCTTTGTCCAGTACACAAACTGATTTTACATATATTACATAGTACAGACACAGTCCCTTCAGCCCAACAGGTCCACTTGTTTATGCCTCACACGAGCCTCCTCTCACTTTTCTTCATCGAATCCCATCAACATATTTTTCTATTCCTTTCTCACTTATGTACTTATCTAACGTCTCCTTAAATGCATCTTATGCTAGTTGCCTCAACTACTCAATGTGGTAGTGAGTGCCACATTCTAACGACTCTCTGGGTAAAGAAGTTTCTCCTGAACTTCCTGTTGGATTTATTAGTGACTATAATATAGTTGTGGCCCCTAGTTCTGGGCTCGCCGCAAGTGGAAACACCTTCTCTAAGTCTACCCAATCAAATGCTTTCATAATCTTGGAGACCTCTATCAGGTCAACCCTCAGTCTTCTCTTTTCTAACTAAATGAGACCCAATTTGTTTCATCTTTCCTGACGCGTATTAGCTCTCATGTTCTGGTATCATTCTGGTAAAACTGTTTTGCACCTTCTCTAGTACCTCTATATTCTTTGCAAAATATGGAGACCAGAACTGTTCATTGTATTTCAGTTGTGGTCTAACCAAGGTTCTATAGAAGTTTAACATAACTTCTCTGCTTTTCAATTCTATTGCTCTAGAAATGAACCCCAGTGCTTGGAAGAGGGCCTTTTTGTCAGTTAGTGCCATGTCAGGTTCAGCATGTGGCAAGTGATGACTTTTTTTATGGCTTTGTTCGCTTTTTTAATGGCCTTATTAACCTGTAAAGCTACTTCTAGTGATTTGTGTTTCCATATCCCCAGATTCCTCTGCTCCTCTCGCCCATTTATACACTAGGGCAGGATTTTCGCAAGGGCTTCACGTCCCCGACACAGGACCAAATAAGGGTCCCAAGCCCGAACTTACTGGCAGCGACAACCGCCGTCACAATCTTCCCAGAGGTGGCCGACTCCAAGGTTGCCGTCCAATTGTGGATGGCGGGTGAGCTCCAATCAGAGGGCCAACAGCTCTGAAGCCTCGGCAGCCCTATCAGGAGAGGTGGCGCTGTTGAAGCAGCTTGGGGACTGCAAGGGCACCTCAACATGGAGGCGTTTAGTTGTCAAAAATTCAGCAGGGCAAAGATGGTAGACCCATCGGAATGGAGGGGAAACCACCCCGGGGATGGATCATGTGGGCTGCAGATGCAGCCTTTCCTGCCCATGGCAATGCGCATTGCCCGCCCCCGTCTGCCACAGGGAGGTCACCTCCATTGAGCTGGCAGCCTCCACATGTGGCAGGGGGCTGTTCTGCTGACAGCAAAATGCAGGGGAGGCCACAATTGCCCCTTATTGGGCAAGCAGCCAATCCGCTTCCTAAGCCACCCCTGGGAAAGTCCCTGGCAGCAGGAATGTGTTGAGGAGCAGTCCCGACGTGGATCCTCCCATTTTCCTGGTCCCCCCTGCACCCTCCCCACCCCCCCCCACCTGCCTTCTAGCCCACCATCACGGGGCCAAAAAGATTCAGACCTTATTTTCCAAAGAGTATGTGGCCTCCTTATTCTTCTTACCAAAATGTACCATGGCACACTTATTGTTGTTGACGTTCATTTGCCAATCACACTCCCATTTTACAAGTTTATTAACGTCCGCTTGTATTTTGTTGCAGCCTTCCTCAGCATTAACTACAGCCCCCAACTTGGAGTTGTCTGCAAATTTTGAAATCATATTTCCGATTCCCGAGTCCAAACTGTTTAAGTAAATGGTAAACAACAGTGGGCTCAGCACCAATCCTCATGGAACACCTCTTACCTCTTTACGATTTAGTTCCCCATCTTCATCTTCATAAGGGCAAATCTCTATGAAGGAATCTGCAATATTCTGAGCCCCAAGTACAATGATGTTGCTTACTGGCCATCTCTTTGGTTTGATACTGGGCTCCTTTTCTCCTGGAGCCTTCAAAATCCCATTAGTAAACAACACACGAAGGTCCTTCTGAAATACAATCCAGTTAAGGGTCACTAAATAATGTAGTTTGAGCTATTTTAAACTACTTTGTTAAATTAGTGCATACAGGAGCTTAACGTATTGACCAGGGTACTAAATTATGCACAGGAGAATTTTGGGTTTTACTGAAAGCCACCACTGGAAAAGAAGCAAACCAAATACAGAACAGAATAATAGAATGGTTACAGGATAGAAAATGGCCATTTGGCCCACTGTCTCTGCAAGACTAACTCAGCTAGTCCCACTCCCCCGCCCCCCGCCCCCCCCCCCCCTCCACTGTAGCCCTGCAAACGTTTTCTCTCAGGTAATTAACCAATTCCCTATTGAAAGCCATGATTGAATCTGCCTCTCAGGCTGTGCATTCTAGATGCTGTATGAAAAAAGTTTTTTCCTCATTTCACCTTTGGTTCCTTTGCCATTCACCTTAAATCAGTGTCCACTGGTTCTCAACCCTTCCACCAATGGGAACAGTTTCTCCCTATCTACTCTGTCCAGATGCCTCATGATTTTGAGCACCTCTATGAAATCTCCTCTCAACCTTTTCTCCTCTAAGGAGAACAGCCTCAGCTTGCCAATCTATCCACATAACTGAAGTCCCTCATTCCTGGAACCGTTCTCATAGATCTTTTCTGCACCCTCTCTAATGCCTTCACATTGTTCCTAAAGTGTGGCGCCTAGAATTGGGCATAATACTCCTACTGAGGTTGAACCAGTGTCTTATAGCGGTCCATCATAACTTCCTTTCTTTTGTACTCTATGTCTCTATTTATAAAGCCAGGGTCTCATGGGCCTCACTAACCACTTTCTCAACCTGTCCTACCACCTTCAATGATTTGTGCACATATACCCCCAGGTCCCTCTGCTCCTGCACTCCCTCGAGAATTGTATCTTTTGTTTTATATTGCTTCTCCTTGTTCTTCCCAGCAAATTGTATCACTTTGCACTTCTCCACATTAATAAAATCTCCATAAAACATATATTAAGTTTGGCAGTAGCAAAGAACAGGTAGGGATGGCGGTGCGTGATGTTACACAGAGGGAAGAAAACAGAAATGGCAAGTAAACTAAATTCAGCGTCAAGCAGTAGACTAAGGTGCCATTTTATCTCCAAATTTAGCCTGAGGTGGCAGCTGAGAAGGCTGATGAAATGAAGATCAGAGGAGGTTGCTGCTTTGGTACGAATGGAATCAGAAGAGAGCAGTACCATCAGTGGATGACAAAAAAGCAGCTTTGGTGGAGGATGGAGTAGGTAACAATGTTAAAGGGAACAGGAGGATCAAGAGGAACAATAAGCCAAGGTTACAGTTTCAGAGGATGTTGTTTGTGAATTTGGTCTCAGACAGGGAGGACAGGAGGCTAGTAGAAGAATTGGTTGCTCTCTCTACAGCTAACTGATGGAAGGAAATTCCCTCTACTTTGTATTATGACCACCTGGGATTCTTCCAGGTTTGAGCCTACAGTGCTGCACTGGTCCCCTGCCAATTTAGTGGCATTCAATTAATCTCAGAAAAGTTGTCATAAAAAGGAAAAGCCTTTTAAAATCACTGTTGTGATACTGCAAAAATGCTGAGGGACTGGGCAGTAGAGTTGTGGCTCCTCAAGCCCCAGGGGAAGGTAGTTATATGAAAAAAAGGCTAACTGTCAGAAGGTGGCTATATAAAACAGGACCCAGAAAGTTAAGAGCGGAAAATGAAGGGCTATGTGGTGTTGCGTAGCTGACTTGTATCATAGTTACTGTTCACTATTAACCACACCGTTCTGTAGATAACTATGTCTGAAGTCTGGATGAAGTTGAAAACAATATTATCCAGTGGTGTTTGTGAATCTTCACAATATACTGTTACAGACAAAAGCAATATATTTTACAGAGTGATCTACAACTGGAATAGGTGGCCAGAAATGGTGGTTGAGGCTGTCATACTGGACTTATTTTATTGTTGTAATTGCAATTCCAGAAAGATGAAAGCAAATGAGCTTCAGGACCTTCTTCACTCAAATCTATCCTATGACCTTGTGTCATCCTTATCGACGTTGGACTGATAATAGTTTTGCATAAAGACTCATCATTTTCTCCATGGAGACTGCTTGACCCAAGAGAATGATTTGTTCCCTTGTTTCTATTTTGTTTTCTTTAACCAGTATATAGCATATTTTCTGAGATACTCCCTTGTTCCGTGTCCCAAGCAGAAAGCTTTGCAAGAGGAAGTGTAGGTAATTAGTTTATCACAAGAATCCGATTATTTTAAAAGTGACATTTTTAAAACCTTTATATTGGTTGACTAGTAAGAAGTCAAATATGGAGACTTCCAACTTGTTTTAAATGGAGTCTATCTAGAAGAGCCTTATAAGTGGGATGGGAACCAAGGGAATGCAGCAAGATGGATACAAAATTGGCTCAGGAAACAAAGGCTAATTGTTGACGGGTGTTTTTGCGACTGGAGGGCTGTTTCCAGTGGCGTTCCACAGGGCTCAGTACTGGGTCCTCTGCTTTTTGTGGTATATTAACGATTTGGACGTAAATGTAGGGGGCATGATCAAAAAATTTGCAGACGACACAAAGATAGGCCGTGTGGTCGATAGGCGAGGGGCATAGCTGTAGGCTTCAGGAAGATATTGATGGTCTGGTCAGATGGGCAGAAAAGTGGCAAATGGAATTCAACCCGGAGAAATGTGAGGTGATGCATTTGGGGAGGTCAAACAAGGAAAAGGAATACACGTTTAATGGGAAAATACTGAGAAGTGTAGAAGAAGTGAGGGATCTTGGAATGAATGTCCACAGATCCCTGAAGGTAGCAGGACAGGTCGATAAGATGGTTAAGAAGGCATATGGAATCCTTTCCTTTATTAGCTGAGGTATAGAATATAAGAGCAGGGAGGTTACGCTGAAACTGTATAAATCATTGGTTAGGCTGCAACTTGAGTACTGTGTGCAGTTCTGGTCACCTCATTACAGAAAGGATGTAATTGCACTAGAGAGGGCACAGAGGAGATTTATAAGGATGTTGCCAGGACTGGAAAAATGCAGCAATGAGGAAAGGTTGGATAGGCTAGGGTTGTTCACCTTGGAACAGAGAAGACTGAGGGGAGATCTGATTGAAATGTACAAAAGTTTGAGGAGCCTGGATAGAGTGGAAGTGAAGGGCCTATTTACCTCAGCAGAGAGGTCAGTGACTAGGGGGGCATAGATTTAAAGTGATTGGTAGAAGGATTAGAGGGGAGTTGAGGAAACATTTTTTCACCCAGAGGGTGCTGGGGGTCTGAAAGGGTAGTTGAGGCAGAAACCCTCAACTCATTCAAAAGGAGTCTGGATATGCACCTCAAGTGCCGTAATCTGCAGGGCTATGGAGCAAATGCTGGAAAGTGGGATTAGAATAGGTGGATCGTTTTTCATTTGGCACAGACATGATGGGCCAAGTGGCTCTTTCTGTGCCTTAAACTTTCTATGATTCTAAGTATATACTGATACTAAAGTTAGTGCATTTTGGTAGTTGGAATAAGGAGTCAACCTACTTCTTGGAAAATAGGAGTCTAATGAGGCACAAAGGGACCAAGGGGTACAGATTCACAAACCATTAAACATAGTAATGCAGGTTAACCAAACACTGGGGTTCATTTCTAGAGGATCAGAATTAAAAATCAGAGAAGTTATGTTATACCAGGAATGTCCAACCTTTTCACATGGGGGGGCCACATTAAAATTTTTGTCTTACAGCGGGGGCGGGTGAGACAATTTCAGAAAGATAAAGGCATTTAAAATTTATATTACTATTAATCAAAACGACAACAAATGTACTTTCTCATCACTATGTTGAACACTGATTTAATGATAAACCTGGCATTGTTTTGCTTGCACAAGTAGTCAATGTTGGCCCTTTGTAGCAATGCAGAGTATTCCGGATAGATGTCCATCTGTCAGGAGTAATCCTGATCACTCTTCCCCCTCCCCCGCTCTCTCTCTGTCTCTGCCTGTATTCCCCCTCTCTCCACCTCTGTGTCATCCTCACTCTCTCTGTCCGCCTTAACTCTCTGGCTCTGCCCCACCCCCCCCCCACTCGCTCCCTCTGTCCCCCCCTTATTTGCTCTCCCTGACCCCCCCTCTCGCACTCCCTCTGAACCCCGCCCCTCTGTCCCCCCCCCCCCCACCTCTCTCTCTCTGACCACCCCCTTCTCTCTCTCTCTCTCTGTCTTCCAACCTCTCACTCTCTCTGTCCCCCCGACCTCTCTCTCTCTCTCTGCCCCTCTGACCTCCCTCTCTCTCTCTGTCCCCCCACCTCTCCCTCTCTCTCTCTGTCCCCCCACCTCTTTCTCTCTCTCTGTCCCCCCACCTCTCCCTCTCTCTCTCTGTCCCCCACCTCTTTCTCTCTCTCTGTCCCCCCACCTCTCTCTCTCGACCTCTCTCTCTCTGTCCCCCCACCTCTCTCTCTCTCTCTCTCTCTGTCCCCCGACCTCTCTCTCTCTCTGTCTGCCTCTCTCCCTCTCTGTCCCCCCACCCCTCTCTCTCCCTCTGTCCCCCCACCCCTCTATCCCTCTCTGCCCCACCCCTCTCTCTCTCTCTCTGGCCCCCCCCTCTCTCTCTGTCCCACCCCTCTCTCTCTCTCTCTCCGGCACCCCCTCTCTGCCCCCTCCACTCTCGCTCACTCTATCTCTCTGTCTGTCCCCCTTGTCTCTCACTCTTCTGCCTCTCCCCTCTCTCCCCCTTCCCCCTCACCTCCATTCCCCCCTCTCACCTCCTCTCTCCCCTGTCCCCTCCTCTCTCCTCCCCTCCCCCTCTCTCCCCACCTCCATCTCTCTCCACCTCTCTCCCCCCTCTCGCTATCTCTCCCCCTCCCTTTCTCACTCTCCCTCCACCCCTCTCTCTCTCTTTCCCTCCCTCCCCCTCTCTCTCTCTCCCTCCCTCGCCCTCTCTCTCTCACCCTCCCCCTCTCCCTCTCTCTCCCTCCACCCTCTCTCTCTCTCTCTCCCTCCCCCCTCTCTCTCTCTCTCCCTCCCCCCTCTCTCTCTCCCTCCCCTCTCTCTCTCTCTCTCTCCCTCTCTCTCCCTCCCCCTCCCTCTCCCTCCCTTTCTCCCTCTCCCTCCCCATCCCTCTCCTGCTCCCTCCCTCTCTCTCTCCCTCCCTCCCTCTCTCTCTCTCCCTCCCTCTCCCTCTCTCTCCTTCTCCCTCCCTCTCTCTCCCTCTCCCTCTTTTCCCTCCCTCCCTCCCTCCCTCTCCCTCTCTCTCACCCCCTTTCTCTCCCTCCACCCTCCCTCCCTCTCTCTCCCTCCCTCTTTCGCTCGCTCTCCCCCCCCTCCTTCCCTCTCCTCTCTCTCTCTA